>NC_081411.1:418362570-418668070 GCF_030272615.1 Cryptomeria japonica | reverse complement strand
AACTCAACCGCTTATTCAGCGGGAGGACATTATTACAAACAAAGATCAATGCCTCCAGTGAAGTTGCAACACACTAACAATGAAGTCTTAGATGTTGAAATCAGAATCACCACCCTTGTCTAAATGTGAATGCCCTTCATATTCATATTTAAATTCCTATGAATGAGCAAGTTTCTGATTGCTGTATAGTTATTTGGATAGTGCCTTTCAGGATCTTTCTTTAAGCTGTAAGGCTATCTCCAAAGGAATTTGGCTCTAATACCATGTTAAGGTAAATTAAATTTAATTCAGACTGATGCAATTCTTACAATATGCAGATTATAATGTACTGATTTCTTCTTTTGATTTCAGGGTATATATTCAGAATTTAATCCTTAACAAATATGAATGTTAATAATGATAATGTATTGATGAGATGCTGATGTACTTCTTTTCTTCAAGTCTGAGATTGCCGATCAAAGGGAGAGAGAACATTATATATATAGATGTCTTCTCTTTATGATATCGGCATGTATAAATATATATGTGGAGAGACATGTCATGAGGGTACATGTCTCCACAATGTGGAGCCATGTCCGCTCATGACATGGCCCTCTCTCAAACAATACAACACTTGCCAAAGGGTGCTTTCAAGAGGCTTGATCCTCAATCGGTTTAGTTAACATAAAAAGCAAAAACAATATTTTGAAAGCCGCCGATCTGCTGTGCATTACATTTGATCATTACTCGATCCAGGTATGTTTGATATAATAAATACGATCATTTCTTGATCTGTTTTATATAAAACAATGTTGCCGTCAATGATCATTGCTCGAAACATGGCAAGAGAAGATGAAATAGAATCTGATTACATAGATTAATATACTTGTATCTTTATAGTATTTCGATCAAATACAAGGATGATGATTTTACAAAGCTTTTGAAATAATTATTCTTATAGGCACAAGAAATGTGTATGTGTGTATGTATGTCAGTTCACAACTGACATAGATACATACATATATATATATATATATATATATATATATATATATATATATATATATATATATATATATATATATATATATATATATATATATATATATATATACGATCATCCTTATATCTAACCAAAGCTACTATGCATCAACAATCCCCAACATTTTTTTCTTGAAATTTTAACAATTATAAGCACAACAAGCACCCGTTAGGGTTAGAAAATGATAACCAAAACACTGCAGAAAGTAACCCTTCCACTTTCTGATCACCGAGAGCCCAAACTGGGAGGGTGAGAGCATACAGTGACAGAGGATCGTTAGATGCAAATCTGAGATGCTGATTACAATACTAGGCAGCAAGCTAGCCCCTTCCGCTTATACAACGGGTAATGGAAAATCCTAAAATCACTTGGCGGTAAACCAGCCAAGGACAATACAAACAATTGAAATGAGCAATCACTCTACTGCTTATGCAACGGGAGGACTAAAATGAAGATTACTATCAACTCGACTGCTTATTCAGCGGAAGGACTAAAATGAAGATTACTATCAACTCAACTGCTTATTTAGCGGGAGGACATTATTACAAACAAAGATAGGCGGCATGGCTAGCCTCTTCCACTTATGCAGTGGGAAATACAGATAAGTTGTAGCAAGAATGATTGATCAGTACTATTGAAACAATCTTAGAAAATAGAGATAAAGGATTAGAGAAGATGTTTGATGCTGATCCCAAGCAAACTACTTCCAAAATCACATAACTTAAAAAGACTACTGCTGTTATAATTCTTTAAGCTAGAAACACACTGTGCAGCCACTACCGGAAACACCAAAACACTCATAACTTTCTCAAAACTATCCGGAATCACACCAAATCAAATGCAAATGACTAATATAACATAGGCGACCAATCCAATGCCTCAAACCTGCAACTTGGAAGCCTCAAATGTGATGTACGCATCCCAACGTAATTCTGAAAATGGCAGTACAGCTGCAAAATTCGATTTGCAACCAAAAAACAGAGTGACCACCAAAAGCCACGACAAGCTATAAGAAGGATTGTCTTCCCAATATGCTTCCAAAGAGCCGATACCCAGAACGATGCTCTCAACACAGGCAGCTACAAATAAAACTCACTTCTAGCCAAATACGCACCAGCAACACCAAAAATACAGCAGCAACATAGAAACTCCAAAACTCATATTGAAAATTTAATCAAACACTCAGAAAACATCACCCAAAAATCAACTATCCAACTAGGTACTGTGTCTCAAGTACGAAACTGAGGCAACTAGGAAGCTCTTCCAACTTCGAAGTTCAGTCACTAACCATTCCGGTAGCATAACGGTGTAAATTCTCAAGATCCCCAAATGAGGAGCCAAGCACTTGTATAAATAGATTTCTCAGTCTGGAATTCAAATCCAAATATCGCCAAATTCACCTTTCAAATTTGCATTTCATTTCCCAAGGTGGGCCCAAGCTTGGCGCCACACTCATATGCCAAAACTCACGCCAAAAAGGGGAAACCACGATTTGGCAAGTAAATAAAACTTGGCAAATAAAAATAACATCTTCACATTCACTTTTGGCGTCCCCTTTATCAAATAAATATTTCACCTAGCCAGACTTGGGAAAATAACATTATGCACAATTCTCAATACAATTGATCAGTAATATAAATAATTAAATATTAAAGTTTAAAGTAGAGTAATAATATTTAATTAATTCACTTATATCCCCAACATTGATTGCAGTCAAATCCACAGGTTAACTAAAGTGAAGAAAAACATTGAACTGCACTGGATCGGAGCTCTTCCCAATACTACCAAAAATAGCAATACCTGAACTGACACTTACTAAAAATAGTAAGTCAAGAAAAACTAGTCCAAAAATCTTGATCATCGAACCCAGAGAGAGCTCAGAAAACCTAGAAAAAATGTACTATCCAGTCAGCCCGACACCCACTTACTAAAAATAGTAGGTTTAGAATTCTCCTTAGAACTCAATGCATGTTATACCATCGAGAAAATGTCGAAAATCCCAGAAGGAATCCACAAATAGAAATGTAGAATTCCCACCAGATTGTCCTCAAATGGTTCGTGCAGAACTCCACAAAAATAGGAAACCCTAATTCTCCATTCCAATTAGCCTACGGATCTCCGAAATAGGCCAATGGACCACTGATTACTCCTCACTGAGAAGGGGACATTACATTGATCACCTCTATTTACCAACCCACTTAGATGATATGCAACACAAAATGGCCTTTAGATATTGTTACTTTGCATGTCAAAGTTAATAGATTAGTTAGATGATAGTTCTCTTAGCTAACCATTAATAGAGTGCTCTCCCCCAACATAATGGTTCTAGTCATTCATAGTAGTATGCGTGGACCCCATTTTGACAACATAGAGCTACTACTTATCGTTTGTCCCCCAACACATAGGGATAGACTCATATGATCAAATGCATGTGTTGGACAATTAACCATTGAGCCTTGTAGATGATATTTTCAAATATTAAGGAAAGAAAGTTATCTAAATGTAAGCAAATACAATTTCCTACTAGCTAAAAGATAAGAGCAATAACCTACTGCAAAGTGGATTTGAAGGAATATCAACATGTGATTTCGAGAAGTTAACAATTAGATCGCATTAAGAGCTTTAGCTTAGATATATGAATGTCATCAATACAAAGCTTGAATTGATTCAATCCACTTTCAATGTACTTGATGAAATGATGTAATAACCTCACAAGTCATGAGCTCAAACTAAAGAATCATTTTGCATTCTCTTAAATCGTAGCTCTTTTTGATCACCAAGTTTGTTAGTGGATAAGGTGAGAGTATGCGGATATTAGAGTGAGGATAGTAAAATTAACTAAGTTATTGGTGGCTAGCCAACTAATTTACAATAGAAGCAAGCTATAGAATCAATCAAACCAAAATAGCTAATAGTGAAATGCAAATTCTGATCAAGTCAAATTGGCTAAATGCAAATAGGATTGTGTCAATGCCAAAATGGTAGGATAAATCACTTGATCTCAATACATGCCAAGCACGGTGGGTCACATATTAAAAATTTAAAAAGTATCCAACAGATAAACCATAAAATCCCCTACCAAGATATTTTAATCAAACTTTTTTTTAAGTTGAATATAACTTGGTGTAGGTCTGGGAACCAAAAAAAAAGCAGTCCAACAATACCAAAAGGTATCAAAGGAAATAATACAAAAACAGAGCAATTGCCTACAACTCATTGACATACACAGATTGGCCATAGAGAGAGCTGGCCTCAATGTATCGAAAAGACAATATCACAAGCTAAGCTAAGCAGCAGCATAAGCCGTTTGTTGCACATCCGGGGGGTGCTATTGAAGATCCTTGATTGGGGAGTCTTTGATCTCATCTTGCAACATCTTAATAAGAGGAAACAGGAAGTCGCCCCACCAATGCTTGACACAAACGCCCATGTCTCTGTCTAGAGATATACCCACATTGGCCACCCAATCTGCAATCCGGTTACTAGACCTATTGATTTGAGAAAACTTCACTTTTTCAAAATCTTTAATTTCCCACTTTGCACTATATAGAATGGCTTCTAGCCTCCAATTCTCTAACTTCCCCCCCTCCATGGCATTTATGATCAGACTTGAATCCCCTTCAATCCATAGCTTCTTCCTTCCCTTCTCTCTAGCATTCATGATCCCCCAAAGCATAGCATGAGCCTCGGCTTTATTATTAGAATCCACCCCAACTCCAGAGCATAGGCACCAACTGGCTGCCCTTGATCATCTCTGAAAATCCCTCCGCCTCCAGCCTTGCCTGGGTTACATTTAGCAGCTCCATCAAAATTGAACTTTATATGCCAACAATTGATACTAGAGCCTTTGTTCATCACAGTTTGAGGAACACTGAGCTAACAATACCGAGGCCAAGCATCCCCCCATTCCTTCTTATTGTCAAAAACCTCATTCTTGCTCTTTTGGATTTCCCAATTTTGCTGATAGTGCTTTCCACCTTGTTCCAAACATTCTCAATCGCTCTGCTATTATTTTGAAAAACTCTCCTATTCCGTTCAATCCAAATATTCCACACAATAATTGTTGGAGCAGCATTCCAAATAAGGTTTAGGCCACAACTTCAAACCTTCAAAAACCAACACTCCAAGAGCCTAAGGATGCTCTTGGGGAGAGGCCAAACTGAATTCCATCTTGACAAGAATGTAGACCAGAGATGGCCAACAAAACTACAGTGAAGAAAGAGGTGGTCATTGTCTTCTTTGTTGGCTTCACATGTCACACATTTTGAAGGCCCAACCCTACCCAGAAGTCTCAATCTGTTCCAAGTGAGCACCCTTCTTCTACCTGCAATCCAGAGGAAAGAGTTCATCTTTGGCATATCGTGTTTGTACCACAGATTGTTCATATCCCACTCAGCCTTGTCTGTTTTGCAGAAATGATCACTAAAAATAGTCTTAACTGAAACTTGGTCATTACCCCTATTGTACTAGACCGTCCTATCCTCCCTAATTATACCATTTGAAAGCGATTTCTCAATTTCAATTTGAATCTCATTACACACATGCTTCGGCTCATTCACCGGAGCATCAAGAATGCCCCATTTACGCAAGGGGGCTGACCCACAATGTAATCTCTAGCCTTTTCGCTGTTATTGTCTTCAAAATGGTTTATCACTGGTTTGAATCAAGGGACCTCTTCTAGCGCTCCTAAATCCAACCACCTATCCTTCCAAAACGTAATCTTACTTCCATCCCCTATATGCCATCTCAGCCTAGGCGAAATGAGCTTTCTGCAATGACAGATAAAATTTCATATGCTAGAGTCGGGAGGAAGAGCCATCTCCTTACCAAACAAGAAATCAATGTTATTTTGAAGATATTTAGCTTGCAACATCTTACACTTATAGTTTCTCTTTTTTCTCATAAATTCTTTAGACTAGTTTTGCACTCAGTGACATGTTCATCTCCTTGCACTTCCTTATTGCCAACCCACCACACTTAGTAGGTTCGCAAACATCATCCCAGTTCACCAAGTTCTATTTAAAATCATCTTTTCAGCCTTTCCACAAAAAACTCCTCTTAGTATCCTTGATGGTCTTAGCCACCTTATGGGGAATTGGAAACACTGACATGGTATAAATGGGGACAACAGACATAAAGTCTTTGATGAGCGTTATCTTGCCAGCCAACTATAGCCAACACCCTTAACAAGATTCCATCATTTTGTTAACTTTATTGACAATGCCACTCCACTCATAAGTAGAGAGCGTTTTGGAGGCCAAGGGCATACAGAGATATTTACTTGGCAAATGACTGATATCATAACCCCAAACCCTTTTAATCTCTAGGCTTTCCAAACAGGGCGATGTCAAGAAATAAATACGGGATTTATTCTCATTTACTTTTTGTCTTGTAGCTTTCTCATATTGCACCAGAGCTTTCTTGAAAGCTTGGGCCTTCCTTCCTGTGGCCTCACCGAACAAAAGAGTATCATCTACAAATTGTAGATGAGAAATATTATATACGCCACCCAACACTTGCAGCCCTTTGAGGTCACCATTTTCAAAGCTTGTTTTGGATGCTTCTACTGAGAACCTTAGCTAGAATAAGAGGATGGGGACAGAGGATACCCTTGACGAAGCCCCCTACTAGCATTGAAAAAGTCAGTCAGAACACCATTAATAAGGGCCACATAAGAAGTTGATGAAATGCAGCTGTTAACACACTTACACCAAGAATTGCTGAAACCAAGTTTCCTCTTGATACTAACAAGGAAATCCGATGATACCCTGTCATAAGCCTTATTCATATCAAATTTGTGTAATGTCCCCATTTTGAAGTAGGATTTAATAATAAATAAAAAAATAAATACTAATAATAAATTAGAATATAAAAAATAAAAATAAAAATAAAAATAAAAATAAAAATTTATAAAATAAAAATAATTAAAATTCAGTTAAGTTTAATGAACGGTCAAAATGCATGAAATGAAAAGTTGTGACTCCCTCAAACATGAGGTATTATAAAATGGAGAAGAGAACTTCATTTGAGGCAGCAATTTAATCTATATTGAGAAGTACAAATCTGATTTGAATAACAAGACAACAATGAGGAGACATGACCGTTTTACTGGATGTCTCTTTTGAAAGAGGTGTGTCTCCTCAATAAAATATGAAAGTATAAAAGGATGTGGAAGGGAGGAAGGGAAAAAAGAATGGAGCATAGGAATTAAGGAAGGATAAATGGAGGAAGAAGGAATTTGAAGGAAATGAAGGGTTGTGACTCTTTTAAAGGAGGATAATTATGAAAAGTTTGACTCTCTCAAAGGGTAGAAATGATGAAGGGTTGTGACTCTTTCAAATCGGGAGATAATTATGAAAGGTTGCCTCTCTCTCAAAGGGCAGAAATGATGAAGGGTTGTGACCAAAGAAACAGGACTCGGACTCGGCAAGGCCGAATCGTCTGGGGACTCAGGACTCGGAGTCAAAACTCGGCTTAGACTTGGATGGACTCGGCAAAGTGAAAAACTCAAGAAATTTAGATGTTTTTAAAGATTTAAAACTTGTTTCATGCACCTTAAAGACACAATAACATCATCAAATAGAAGCTAATTTGATTACATACACAAGTATACATCAATCACATAAGCATAAACGCAAATTGTAGTTGAAGGAAATAACAAACATAGATATATAAATATTGTCAAATGTATACAATATTACAAAACTCATGGAATAAAAAATCCATGTCATCATATGATCAAATGTTCCATACAAATATCAAAAGTAAAAACAACTACAAGCCTTTGGCTCAGAGGAGGCTGCATCCCCCGGCCCCGACCCCCTGCGAAGGCGTCTAAGGTAGGTCTTGGATGATTCGATAGCCATAGCCTCTCCCTGTGACACCATGCCACCCTCACCAACATCAGGAATATTTGTGTCATCGTCTGCCTCTGACTTTGCTGTCTCTGCTCGTGCTCTCTGCTCCTCTGCCATGGCTACAACTTCAGCCTCTGCATTTGCCTGGTCGACCCAATCAATCTCGTCCTCACTAAAGAAAGGTTCTATCTTAGTGGCCCACTTGGCTTCAGGATCAACCTCATCTAGAATGATAGGGGTGATGTCAGCCAATGCATTCCTTCTCATTCTGAGGCGGAGGTTGTAGTGAGCAAAGACAAGATCGTTCATCTTCTCCACAGATAATCTATTGCGCCTCTTGGAGTGTATGTGCTCAAACATACTCCAATTGCGCTCACAGCCAGATGTGCTACATGGTTAGCTCAAAATGCGAATGGCCAACTTCTGAATATTTGGTGTTTTTGGGCCAAAAAAGCTCCACCAATTATCTGAATTTGAAATGAGAAAAATAAAAAAAATCAGTCTCACTCTCAACTCTCATTTAACAATATATAATAAAACTAAAATTATGCCTTTGAATGTATTTTTACTTGGCATCATAGTTGTCCTACTTTCTTTGCAAATAGTACGAGAGAAGTTCTCCCCTTGAGCATTTGAAAACAACTGTATCTTACATAAGTTTGGTTTGAGTACAACCAATAGGTGCCATCTTCTTCGTGACCTTTTAAAACATGTTTTTTTTGTCACTTTATTTGCGTTACGCCGGTCGAGTCTTGGGCGTCGGGACTCGGCCAAACTTGGCGAGTCTCGACAATTTTGGGGTTGGGCGAGTTTTTGGGTCTGAACTTGATCGAGTCCGAGTCCGAGCTTGTCAAACTAGGCGACCATCACTCGGCTCGGGAATCGCCCTAATTTAGCGATTTTGGGCGATTCCCGTTTCTCTGGTTGTGACTCTTTTGAGCGGTGGTAATTGTGAAAATTTTTGACCATTGCAAAAGGGCAGACAAGATGAAGAGGTGTGACTCTTTCCCACATTGGAAGATAAAAGGGAAGAAGGTTTCATTTGAGGACATCCAAGGGAGATCAACTTGGGAAATAATTTATTATTCTTAAAGGTAGCAACGGAAGGTGGTGACCCTTTCACCAATGAATTATAAAAGAGATCATTCCAATCATTCAAGGATCACTTATCAATCATCACTCCAATCATTCAAATCAAGCAAACAATCAATCAACAAATCATTATATCAAATCGGCATTCATTCAATCATCATTCACCGATATATCAAACCAGCTATCTGTTGACCTTTTTTTTATGACACTTCGAACACAAAATGAAATACTAAGTATTCTATCCTCTCTTGAACAAGGAAACCTCAAATGCTAAACTTTGTAGTCAAATTAGGCAACCCCAAGGTTTACAATGCAAACAATTGACTTTATGATGTTGGATAGACTTAGTGTATGTGATGTGATATTGCTGGTAACACAAAGGGACTTACGTTTTGCTGGAACGTGGAAACTAACTTAAATTGGGTTAAAAATAAAAGACAAAAGAGATAAGGTTAGATAAATCTAATCTAAACCTATGCACAAGGACGATAACAGATAGTGCTTAGATAGATGAATTCCATAATCAAGTCTTGCTTCGCCATGAAGAAACAACTACACAAAATTGATCTGATCTCCAAAGGTAACAAAGGATTTTCATATTTCAAGCATGCATCCAAATACCCAATACTGGTGCAACCCAAATGAACATCCACAATCAAACTAGTGCTAAATTAGGTTTAGACTAAGCATACACTGCAATTTGCAATCAACAAACTACAAATGGTATGAGCCGGAATTCCATCAAACATCTCCACATTTCTCCATTATAATCAATGAACTTCAACTAACTTTGAGAAGTAACAAGAAACCATGCAAAATGTAGAAACACAACACAGAGATCCACCATAGCTTCAATGAAAGTTATGTATTGATTTCAACATAGTCTTGGCAATAATCTCTAGCTTCCTCGTCGTACTGTATTGCTAATTGCTAACTATCAACTATTAAACTTTACAAATGAGAAGGCAAAACCTTATATAGACATCCCAATTACAATTCAAGGGCCAAGATTGATTTAAAATCAATGGCCAAGATTTAGACAACAAAACCTTAATTAGGGTTGATTACAACTAACACCTTACATTTAATATTGACCAATGAGTTCATTACAACGTTTTGAACACATTTCCTTCTTTGAATGTGGACCAATGATAAAATAGGAGTTGTTACATCGAATTTTTTGCCTTCCATATGTATAGTTATCTTCTTCGTAGGACAAGTCAGATTCATTGCACTTGGACATCGTGACATGGCATCACTGAATTGGTCAATGATGATTATGCACCACCTCAAAGTAGATATCTCTTGATACCCAACATTTCCAAATTCTTGATGTGATGGTTCATATTCCTCAATTGAATAATTTTGATGATCAAGTTTTTAACTTCGATTAACTCTTCTGAAACTATCCTATCTATTTCTTGATCACATTTCTTCACATCTTCATGTTTGGGAATCTTCCTCTTTGTTATGCATTTCATTCTCATGTTTGGGAATCTTGAACTACTTCTCTCCTTGACACTCTTTGATCTTGAAATTCCTTGTCTCGGACTTGGATTCCTTGGTGGAGTTCTTGACTTCATGTCTGTCGTGATGTTATCACACACCGCCCCATTTGAAATGGGGACCCCCACTTTTTGCTTTTTAGGATAGTTTTTTTGCTTAGTTTGTTTAGCACAATAGTTCTTGTCTTTAGCCTTTGCTTATGAGAGCATTAAGTTTGGTCAGCCCGAGATGGAGTAAGTTTTAAGAGTGCAAGTTTGTCCTTAGGGTGTGTTTGAGTCAAGTAATGTGATAGACTTACAAAGCACTGAGAGGGGGGGGGGGGGGGGGGCGGTGAATCAGTGACACCAAAAAAATACTACTTTAAACATTGACCGGTAGAAATAGTTGACAAGTTTAATCAACAATATGCATGCTATCCAAAATGATATTAAAGCATCCACAATAAGTAAAACATCCACCATAACACAAGTGTTTATACGTGGAAAACCCAAATGGGAAAAACCACGGTGAGATGAGACTCACAAGTTAACTATCTGCAGTAATAGATAACTAACCATTTAAGGTCTACAAAGGTGCTCTGCTAGGAGCGAATCCTGTTAAAGATTTCAAAGCTCTGTTAAAAGCTATACCCTGTTAAAGGTAGTACCCCATTAGCAGTAACCTCGGTAGAGGATTTCTGAATCCACACTAATGGATCACCTTGCTAAAGGATTTCTACAATGAAGCTTGTTAGAGCTTACTCGGTTAGGGGATTTAACTGCTGTAGTGATTAGAAAACAATGGGTGGTGTGATCTAGAAGTAGCACAACTTGCTTAAATAGATCCTTTTCTGCGCATTCAAAACTGCATAGCCATCATACTGTGCAATGTCTTCAACAACTTAACACTTGTATCTGTTAAATTTTGTAACGCCGATCATACTATTTCATGCTTCCGATATATATATATATATTAATTTGATTGCATATACTAATATGTTAACGTTAACTAATGATAAATAAAACCAAAGTTAACTTATCGCATTTGACCAACGGTTACACCGTTCATGGTATCGGGTGGTAAAGCAATTCTCAAACAAGTCGCACTCCTTCCGATCGGGTAAGTAAACGGTGACTAGTTTATATACTGTGATGATAGGTACGTAGGGAAGAGATGTGTCTTCCCACGTGGGAAGAGATGTGCCTTCCCACGTGGGAAGACATATCTCTTCACTACGTAACCCCTCATCCACTTATATAACATGCTTACATTGAGGAGGATGTCCACACCGGAATTAATAAGTGTGGTGATCTTTAAAACACGCTATAGCAGATAAATTACAACTTTCAGATCATATCTCCATCTCTTCTATTTTGATCTTAGAATTTTGAAAGAACTTAACATGGTATCAGAGCGAAGTTAAGGAAGATCATATTAAAATTCTGTAACGATCTCATAAAGTTTCACCAGGCTCTTACTAAGATCACATTCCCATAATCCTAATGGCAACCGGAGTTAGGTTTGAAGATAGATTAGATGGAGCATCAAATTTTGTATCTTGGAAATTCAGGATCATGCTTGTTTTGAAAGAAAATAAAATTGACTCCCATATCAAAAGTGAAATTCCTGAACCCTCTGATGATACAAAGAAAATCCAGTGGAGCAAGGACAATGAGAAGGCCCTTAAGATAATTGTGGATTCAGTAAGAGACCACATTGTACCAGTTATTTCTAAATATGAGACGACCTTTCAGATGTTCAAAGCACTAGCTGACATTTATGAAATCAACAACACTAGCAGGGCTCTCACCCTAAAGAATCAACTACACCATATAAAGATGAATAAAGGAGAAACAGTTACATCGTATTTCTTGAAGATCACTGAGCTTAGGGATCAACTATCCACTATTGGACATCTAGTAGACAACAAATAACTTGCTATGATGGCCCTAAATGGACTTCCTACCTCATGGGAATTGTTCATTCAAGGAATCAGTGCTTGTTCTAAATTTACCAAGTTTGATAGCTTGAAAACCGATTGCATTCAAGACGAATCTCGGTTTGTCACAAGAGGAATAAAACAAAACAATGGTAATGAAGACATTCAAGTTCTAAACTCTAATTCCCACAAGAAAGGAAAGAAGAAGAACTTTAAGAGAAAGAGGGACAACCACTCAAATGGGAAGAGGTCTTCAAAGAAGAAGAGAGACATTTCCGAAGTACAATGTTTCAGATGTGACCAATATGGATACTATGCAATGAAGTGTCCAGACAGGATCAAACAACAAGCTTCAATGCCAGAGATTAAGAAAGGGAGTAATTTCGAGAAGCTAGTCTTCTACTCAGCCCTCTCTAGTCAAGTCACCTCCAGTTTCAACACATGGGTGATTGACAGCGGAGCATCTCGACACATCACTGGATTTCATGAGCAACTAGATACACTTGTGGAAAGTTCAAATGAAGAAGTGACAATTGGTGATGACTCAAATTATCTAGTTATGGGTATAGGAACCTGCAATATCAACCTAAAGTCAGGCATATCCCTACAACTGACTGGAGTTCTATTTGTACCTGGTATAAAGAGAAACCTTGTCTCAGTTTCTGCACTTGAAGATAAGGGTTACAGATTAACCTTTATGGAAGGAACGGTACTTGCTTGGCCAAAGAACTCCACCATCAAGAAAGCCCACACCATTGGAGTAAGACAAGGGAGCCTCTACAGACTTTGCACCACTCCACCTCTAGCCTTGATTCACGAGACTCCAGATTTGAATGAACTTTGGCACAGAAGATTAGGGCACCTTCATTTCCATGCCTTACGTAAGATAGAGAAGATGGTGATCAGCTTACCCAAGCTAAGTCAAAAATCTGAAGGAGCTTGCAAAGGGTGTGCCTTGGGAAAGAATACTAAAGGGTCTTTTAATTCTAGCAACAGTAAATCCAAAAATGTATTAGAATTAGTTCATTCTGATTTATGTGGACCCATGTCTGTACCCTCAATAGGGCGATTTTTATATTATGTAATATTTGTAGATGATTATTCTAGGAAGACCTGGATATATTTTCTGAGGTACAAAGAGTTTGAAGAATCCTTTCTAAATTTAAGGAATTCAAAGCTTTTGCAGAAAATATGACAGGTAAGAAAATCATAAACTTAAGAACAGACAATGGGGGGGAATACACTTCTGATATGTTTAAAGATTATTGTATAAATGCTGGGATTAAGGAGTTAACTGTACCTTATAACCCACAACAAAATGTGGTAGCTGAAAGAAAGAATAGGACTATAGTAGAAGCTGCTAGGGCTATGTTGTTTGACCAAAATATAGAAACCTCATTTTGGGGTGAAGCATCTAGGACAGTTGTGTACATTCAAAATAGATGTCCTCATTCTCTTCTTGACAATAAAACCCCTGAAGAAGCCTTTATTGGCAACAAACCTGAAATAAGTCATTTCTGGATCTTTGGGTGTCCAGTCTATATTCATGTCCCCAAAGAAAAGAGGTCAAAGTTAGAACCTTTTGGAAAGAAAGGAGTATTTGTTGGGTACAGTGAAACCTCTAAAGCCTACAAAATATACATACCTGGTCAAAGACAAATTGAACTAAGCAGAGATGTCATCTTTGAGGAAGACATAGCATTCAGGAGGTCCAAAAGCTCTAATGAATTAGAACACCAAGATCCTCCTAGAAGCTTGGATGAGGATTCCACCCCTGAGATTCAGAGGGAGACCCCCGAAGATGCTGAGCATGAAGTTCAAGGCTTACCTTTAGAAGAAAATTATCCCGAAACTAGGAAGAGACCACTTTGGGCTAAAAAGATGCTTCAAGAAGCTAAAAATTATGCTGCTCCAAAGGGGACCTTCAGAGAAAGTAAGAGACCTAACCTATTTTCCAGTTATACTGCCTTGAGTGAGATCATTGATGCAGAACCTTGTTGTGTTGGAGATGCGCTCAAGCGTCAAGTTTGGAAAGATGCTATGTCAGAAGAGTATCCGTCAATTCTGAAAAATGATGTCTGGGATATTGTGCCTAGGCCTAAAGGCAAATCTGTGGTATCTTCTAAATTACTCTTCAAAATCAAACATGCAGCAGATGGCAGCATTGAGAAGCACAAAGCAAGGTTTGTTGCCAGAGGTTTCTCACAGAAAGAAGGAATTGACTATGAAGAGACATTCGCTCCTATTACCAGATACACTTCTGTCCGAGCAGTTTTGTCTATTGTAGCATCTAAAGGATGGAAAGTCCATCAAATGGATGTTAAGACTGGTTTTCTGAATGGTAAGATTGAAGAAGTTTATTTGGAGCAACCTGAAGGTTTTGTGATTCATTAGGTTGAATCACATGTCTGCAGATTAAAGTAAGCTCTATATGGACTGAAACAGGCCCCTAGAGCATGGTAAGAAAGAATTGATCACTATCTCTTGGAATTAGGGTTTTCCAAGAATGAAGCAGATCCAAATCTCTACTACAAGGTAATCAATGGTGAATTATTAATTCTTATTCTTTATGCTGATTATCTACTAAATCACAAGAGAGGATAATTTTATTTCTCGATGTCAGAAAGAATTAGCCTCTGAGTTTGATATGAAAGATTTAGGAATTCTTCACTATTCCTTGGGTTGGAAGTTTGGCAGCAGGCAGATGGTATAATCTTGAATCAAGGAAAATACACCATTGATATACTCAAGAGATTTGGAATGATGGATTGTAGATCCATGACCACAAGCATGGAGACAAATCTGCACAAACTAAAGGAAGCAGCTGCAGAATCAGAGTTTGTAGATCCTACCCTCTACAGACAGATTATTGGATCTTTGATGTATTTGGTAAACACAAGACCTGATATATGTTATGTTGTTAATGCACTAAGTCAATTCATGGTTGAACCTATGGAAATACATCTTGTTGCTGCAAAACATATTTTGAGATATCTTTGAGGAACTATTGGTTTTGGCATGAAGTATAAACATGTAGACCTTGACCTACATGGATTCACTGATTCTGATTGTGTTGGAAGCGTAGTTGACAGGAAAATCACATCAGGATGTTGCTTCAGTTTAGGATCAGGAATGATCTCATGGATATGTAGAAAACAGTGTTTAGTTGCTCAGAGTTCTACAGAAGCTGAATACATTATAGCCTCCATGGGAGCAAGAGAAGCAGTATGGCTTCGGAAATCGCTTGTAGGACTGTTTGGTCAGCCCTTAAATCCTACTGTCATCTACTGTGACAATCAGAGTTGCATCAAGCTTTCAATGAATCCAGTATTTTATGATAGGTCTAAACATATTGGGTTTCCTTATCACTATGTTCGAGATATGGTGGAAAGGAATTCGATCCGATTGAATTATATTGGTACAGGTGATCAGATTGCAGACATTCTTACCAAGCCTCTCTCCAGGATCAAGATTGAACACTTTAGAGATAAACTTGGTATGGTTGAAAATGTTATTTAATTTTGAGATAGAGTCTCATTTATTCTGATATACTAATATATTTAAAGATGTTTAGTGTGTAAACTCTTTTATTTGGCATGTGTGTGACTCCATGACTGCATGGGCCTTCTGTGAACATTATTGAAGGGTGACGACTTTTCAATAATGAACACTTGTTTCAAATTGATATTGTAAGGTGACGATTTTACAATTATCAATGTAACTATCTTGATGGATATCATGTGACTTGATATCTGTGGACATGTCATGATAGTATATATATCTTTGAGACATTATGGTAGATATTTTGTTGGTTGATATGATTAAATAAACCATAATTATGATAGAGATCTTCATGGTGAATCTTATGAACATAATATTCGTGGACATGCCATGAAATCATTATCAGTATGGTAGGCATCATGTGACTTGATGCTAGTGCACATACCTTACTTGATAACTATGAGTTATGGTGAGTATCATGAGACTTGATATTCATTGTTGAACCATATCTCTGAATATCACTATGGTGTGATATCTCGTCTCTTCATAATCAATGGATGAATTGTGATGTTTTCTCTAACATGAAATTTGTCCTCCCTAGTTAAGAGGGAGTGTTAAATTTTGTAGCGTCGGTCGTACTATTTCACGCTTCGGATATATATATATATATATATTAATAACGTTAACTAATGATAAATAAAACCAAAGTTAACTTATCGCATTTGACGAACGGTTACACCGTTCATGGTATCGGGTGGTAAAGGGATTCTCAAACAAGTCGCACTCCTTCCGATCGGGTAAGTAAACGGTGACTAGTTTATATACTGTGATGAGAGGTACGCAGGGAAGAGATGTGTCTTCCCACGTGGGAAGACATATCTCTTCACTACATAACCGCTCATCCACTTATATAGCATGGTTACATTGAGGAGGATGTACACACCGAAATTAATAAGTATGGTGCGTGGGAAGACATATCTCTTCACTACATAACCGCTCATCCACTTATATAGCATGGTTACATTGAGGAGGATGTAGACATCGAAATTAATAAGTATGGTGCATCTTTAAAACACACTATAGCAGATAAAATACAACTTTCAGATCATATTTCCATCTCTTCTATTTTGATCACAGAATTTTGAAAGAACTTAACGCTATCTTCGTATCAAATCATCTCATATCACATCAACATAATGTCATTACATAGACATTTTGATTTCATGTCGGCCTTAGGAATTATATCACAATTTCCTAGGTGTAGTGTATCTAGACAATCAATCATAACTCATCACAAAGTACTTCCAAAATTTGTCGGTTAGGATAACTCATCACACAAATAGTGAATAGCGGTTGGAACACCGATACCGGTTGGACTTAACCAGATCAACTTGTAAACCGATTGTCCTCCATGGCATGTTTGATAATCTCCGCTGTGTAATGCCCTGCCAGGAAACCCCGAAGGGATAAAGCTAAACACAAGAATAGAGTGCAATAATTTAAAAAAAAGAAAATTAACACAACATTAATAAACAACGAGATATCAAAGTTCAGATTACACAGCGGAAGACATCAACTAACACCTAATGAGTTTCCCAACGTGATTACTTAAATATCACAATTCACTTAACTCACATAATTAATCCAATAAGCTGATTATCTTAATAACAAGATAATTCTTAAACAAGGATAATTTCTTTCAAAAGATGGAAATATGATTCACAAGATAAGGTTCATCCATTAAGATCTATTCATATCCTACATTCAAGCTTTTTCATTAGAATTTAAGCCATGCATCTAATACTCTAACACACAAGAATTTCATCATATACATATGAGATATTCTATGCACACTTAATTTCCTTAACAATGACTGAATATAATCCATTATCTTAAGCTACATTCTTTCATATTCCAATTTACTGCATTCAAGAAAGGACTACATACAAGAATAATATTAATTCCATCTTATCCACTTATACAATCTAACATATGCCATTCATACATGATAAAATTGAATAAGGAAACATAAGAGAATAAACACCACATAACACCAAAATGATCTCGGAGTTCACCCTTAAAGCGCTACATCTCCGGGTCTGCTCAACTGCAAGACCCCTCTGATAATTAATAAAGTTAAGAATACACGAGGTTCTCATAATTTACAATCCTGCCATCAAGGCGAAACATGAACATTATACAAACGACCACATCGGTCAATTAATACATAAACGATCCTTGAAAAGGAAAGGATCCAGCTGAACGTAATCAAAGCTAGTACAAAGGTCCATTAGAGCATCCACAAAGCTGAGTCATCGCAACCCAGGGTATAACATGAAACCAGATACTCACAAGGGCATAAGTAACAAGACGACTCCACAAAAGTTCTCCTATCAAGACCATACATCTACACACTAGCGAACGTAGGGACAAGTGTCATCACACAACCTGGTATGGCTACCCTGGCAGGTCTTCATAGGTTCCGGCCCCATACGCTGGGTTACCCTGGCAACCTAATCCGAACCTTCGGCCCATCCAAGCCTCATGTGGACCCACACATCCTTTCGTGAAGACAAGAATGATGGTTTGCCATTTCAGGTCTTCTGACAACATGTTGAGTCTATGTTAGCAATCGTCCCATGTGTGAGGCACATTTATCTTACTTAGAGATTAACATTCTAATCTACTATTAGGTTATCACTTATTAGACTTACTTTCAATGGGTTACCCAACAGCCACTTTGGGCGCGGCCCCCAATCGAAAGCCACTTTCCCATACGACACTAGACTATACTCAGATGAACTCAAAAACCAATGTATACTCTTGGTCAAGCAAAGGGACTTCAAAATGGAGGGAACATCCATCTGGTCAAACACGACTCAAAAGAGGTACACTTACTGACGGTTCTCTAACCAGAGACCTGACCAACTATGGTGAACCACGAATCATAATTCGACACCCGCATAAAGGATATGACCAATACAACACCACAACAAAATAACAGTCAACTCGAAACTGAGGACAGAAATAGATACCCAAATCAACCATACGACAGGGTCCAATCAAACAAGTCAAAGCTTGCCATTACATAAGCAAAAGCGAATACAAAGATTAAACTTGCATATGTAATAATCTGAAGATACAATCTTTTACCAAATTGATTTAAACATTAACTATTGATCAAGTTTTCTAAATGATCTAGGTCAGATTGCAGTTATCTACCTCATCTAGGTACAATTTGATTCTTGGTTTTCTAACTCCCTAAGGTTCATTAGCATCGAACATACATAAATGCGTCACCGTGAGTTTTCAAACCAAATTCACATGAATATAAATAAATAAACATAAATCAATTAAAATATGATATTTATTCATCAAAATAAAACATCATTCTCACACTGGTTCGAAAACAATTTCTCAAAATTCATTTTTTCCAGAACCAAGTTACTCTCTTCAGATTAAGGAAATATACATTTAAAGAAACTAAAAATAGATAAACATCTCCCAAATTACCCAAAATATTTCCTTGCGTATATTTAAACAAATATACAAACCTAAAATAATAATTAGTATATATATCTCTAACTATATATACCTTAATTTATAAATTCATAATTCAACCGCAATTAATGTATATTTTTGTATATTAATAAAGACAATTAATATATAATTAATAATACTCATTAATTATAATTCACTACAATTAATATATATATATATATAATATACATTAATTAGTAATTAAAAATTAATATATTATTAATAATATACATTAATTTAAAAGTAATAATAATAAAAAGAAACTTAATTTAATTTTTTTTTTGAAATAATAAAAAGAAACTTTAATTAATAATAACAAAAAAAAAACTTTCTTTTCTTTTAAAAGGGTAAGGGGAAACCCACGTGGTTCCCCTTTCCTTTGAAAAGGGAATGGTCCCCACAGCCATACTCTTGGCAGCCCAAGCGTGAGGTTGGGGTTGAGCCTTGGCTCCCCCACCTCACGTAAAACAATATATATATATTTTTTATAATTTAATTTAATTTTGTTTTTAAAATAAAAATCTGCTGTTACAAAGTTAACAGAACACAGAAAAATACAGTCTCAGCAGAGACTTAAAAAAAAAGATTTATTGTTATTTATTTTTTTATATTCAGAAAACTATTAGTTTTTTTTCCAATATTTGCAATTTCAAATGCCCAGATCTAGAAATGGGAGGATTTCTCTAAAACCTAATCCATATTGGCAAAATAAGATTGTTTAACATCCATATATCCAAACACACGCGGATTCTTTGATAAAAGCTTGAATTTGAAAGCATTTAATTGGAATTTTAACAAATTTCCATGGTAAACAGCCAATCTCAAGTTTATTTTTTTGATTTTAAAACAATCAGAGAAACTATAATCTAAACTTGGACTGGAAATAGAACAAGAGGGTATTGGATTGGAATTGCAATCACAACTGTTTCATTTTTCCCCAATAGCTGAGATTTTTCAATCTTCACAAACAGATTTCTTCAAAATCCAAAACAATTTCTGATAAACAAAGAAACCAAAAATATAAACCAGAATCTTACCACATATAGCAATCTTGGAAAAGATTTAGTGAGGAGCCCAACCTGCAGGCTCAAGAAATTTCTCCTCCTCCAAAACCCCCAAATTTTCATCCAAAAATATTTTCCCAAAAATATTTTTCCAACAAAATTCAATCTCCATATTTTTCCAAAAGTCTAGGTTAAATGGGAAAAGTTTGACCAAAAATTTTATTTTTGGATTTAAAATTTTTATTTAAAATAATTCACAAAAATCATTATTTTCCAACTATATCAATAATTAAACTTGTTTTTCAATTTAAAATTGATTTTTCCCAAATAACTGAATTTAACCTTTCTATTTTAAAAAGCCAACAGAATACAATTAATTCTATTGCAATTAAATTCAAAACTTTCCTTTTCTAACAGCATAAGCGTATCAAATTTAACATTACAATTAACTATTTAATTGAACTTGCTCCCAATTTAAATCGAGCAATTCAAATAACGATTAGTCACATAAAAAGGGAGACTATTTAATTTAGTCCCCGAATATACTAATGCGTAAACACACATTAAATCAAATTAAATACTTAGGCAAATAACTCAATTTAACCACACACACCAAACACGCAGACCAAGAAAGTCAATTGGACAGACGACTCACAAACCCAAACAAAAGGGAATACCGATGACGACTGACGATGCTCACTTGAGCACGACTATGGTCAACTAGGGTCTTACGACCACCTAATCCAACTCTAAGGATTAAAGAGGTACACTCAAACCTGCAAATTTAGGAGGAGGCGAACCTCGCACCCATGCGGCACTGTACCTGAAATCTCCTGCATCCAAGAGTCATACATGCATACATATATAAAAACTTAATGAAAACGTTAGCCCGAGATAATAACATGAAAATAGGAGAATTAATCAATCTTGCATACAACTGGTGCGAAAACCATATTAACAGATATGCACTAAATCAACACATCTGACTATAATCATTATATTATGATAAACTAACCAAGATTAAACCAAGATTAAAATTGATTAGGGCAGGGGTACTACATTCTCCCCCCCTAGATTCCGACTTACTCCTGGAAGTCGTAAGGCTAGATGGAGAACATGTCGCACGCATCAGCCCTGAAACTCATTCAACAAAGATGAAATTGCACATAGGAATCTTTCCATAAATAAATGAAACATTATTGCTGAAAACCATTATGGATACCATTACCCATTGGCAAGATACATCTAAAACCATACATTCCTTAAAATATCCTAGGAATTATCAATAGTCATAGGAGAGATAGAAGAACTTTCTTCCATTCATTACACTAAATTAATGCACTGCAAAGAGGTAAGCAACAATCTCCATACTCATCTATCAAACATGACAAGAAAACATGCCATCATGATCAATTTCTTTTACCAATACATCTTTTTCATAAAACTTTATCGCATAGAACTAGTTTCAAAATTCAATTTCTACAACCAAGTTAACTTTCAATAAATAAGAGCAATGAAAATAACTCATTTGTTTACACTCGCCAGGAATATAAAAACCTTTCCAATGACTACGTCCCATAACATAGTGACAAGTTAACACAATTTACTCCATGATTACACATAATAATCATCCACATAACTGGAATGCATAACTCAAAAGGCCATATGTGAGCATGTCCAATGCTCGGTCAAAGGTAACATGCACTATCAACATCTCTATGCCTGATCTCAGAACAACAATATGATCATAAATATCCAATATCTCACTCAAAGGCTTGATGGTGCTAGGGCACACCATAGCAGTGCTACCTTCCATACAAGACCTTCGTGAACATCCCTTGTTGAGTAAGGTGGTTAGCCTCCAAGAGATAGTCACCACACATAGGTAGGTAGTGGATCCTAGCTGCATCACAGCCTCACATACCCCCATCCTTTAGGTTCCCTACATCTACTTCCTCGTACACACTCTACCAAGACCGTATCATACGTCCTTGGAGAAGAATTTCACATTTCAGCACAAGACCAGCATCCAAAAACAATAAGGATAAACCTGTTTAGCCACCAAAGTACAGATGAATAAAGAAAATAAATCATCAATTCCAACAATAAGGCAAGAAAATAATCCAGAATTTGCAACACCAAATCAAGTAAACAAACGATCACAAGATCGTGGCTAAACCTTCAAAGTCAAAGTAAAATAAATTGTTGGTCCCCAAAGAAATAAATAAGAATATCACAACTGCACATAACATCACTGTGTGACTACCATCTAGTCACCAATGAGGAAGGAAGGAACAACTGACTAGCTATTGTAGTAGCTCATCATGTGGTGCGACATAGTCACACTACCCACATGGCATGGCGGTGTGCACCTCGACATCACCCCGCATCACATCGTCACGCGGCATGGCTATACCCCAAGCAGAGAAGACAAGCAATGGATGTATCCCGCATGGTAGTGTACCTCGCAGAAACAAGCACACGCAGGTCACATTCCACATAGCGACGTATCTAGAAGGATACTCGCCGTAGCCAAAGGTATACCTGACTAAGGTCCACCCACATGCCCACCAACACGTACTAAATGGCAGCACATGTGGATAAACCTACCTTTCATGAAGACAAGGCAAAGGATCCTGTAAAATACACCATCACTATGCTCAAGAATCACCATCGAAATGCTCAAATAAAGGAAAGGAATAGGCTGTCACACATAAACCTATAAATAGATTCATCAAAAGGGAAAGTATTGAGTACACCTTTGATACAGTTTAATAGTACAACTATATCATTCCTCGAAGTAGAGAAGCTAAAGTCGCTTCGTGCTGACATTACTTGTCATAACCCCTCTTTGGACATTGGATTATTGTGATTAAATAAGTACGATAATTAAAACATTTATTAATTAACATTTAATAATATTGGAAAATTGTGTCATTTATGAGACTTCACGATTTTCCTCTAAAGTGAGAGGGTTGTCATAACCCCACATCTTGGTGATGTAATTAATAATAGATTTTGTGATTCTTCATCATAATAATAAATTATCATTTATTATGTAATTAATAATTGATGTTAATAATATTAATAGTAATAGTAATCATTCATTAATATAAAAATAATATTAATATTATAATAATACTGTCATGTTCCCTCCTAGATAGTTATATACATAATTATTATTGATTAATATAATAACTACCAAAAAATGATTATTTGGAATTTATTTATTTATTAAATATTATTATTTAATTAATATTTATTAATGTTTATTACTAGTAATATCTTGAAATATTCAAATAAAAAGATAAATTAATATTATATTATAAACACAATTTATTAATAGATATCCTTGTTTATTAATAACACCCTTGTTATTATTAATGCCTATTATTAATATTCATGTGTATTAATGTTCATTATTATTAATAATCATATTTATTATTAATGTGTGAATGAATATCCACAATTTATTAATAATTGATGCCATTATTATTAATATTCATATTTATTAATTCGTTTTATTAATGTTCATGTTTATTAATATTCACTACCCATCCCTTACCCACGATAGTCAATCATTTTAATGCACCAATCTGCATTTAATTAGAATAGACATGACCCATTTGTGAGACACGTATGGAGAAGCGGGGCTTTTGGGAGGGGTCACAACCGGTCAATGGTCTTAAATACCATTGACCCTTCCTCTCCTACTAATACACAGCATACCGTCACACAGAAAAGAGAAAAAGATAAGAAAACATCTGCGGTGGTAGTAAATAGGAAGTTGCAATAGGTACGAATTTGAGAAATATCATTACTAATATAACATAAGAGAATGCCGATAGCACAGTCCGATATGACTGTTGTGATCGGAAGATAATGTGGTTCGGTTTGACATAAGATAATAATAAATTACACACATATTAAAATATATTTATCATATAACCTATGTTGCCAATAGAATCTAAGGGCTAAGAATACAATACATTACTACCTACGCAAATCTGTTTTAATACAGTAATTTGATACTATAATATAAGGCAGAAAATAAAGAAGTTCTCATACGTGTGAAGCATGGAATTATACAGTGTGAAAAATATATGGAGGCAGTGGTAATTGTGAGAAAGTAGAGTGCAATAAGCATGACACTCATATGAGATATTTAGTGGCAGACCAGATCTGACGCATGTCAGATCTGTCTGTTTTTACAGCCACCCTTATACTAACAATTTATGTTTTAGGCAGTGGTGGTATTAGTGATTTATAGTAATATTAATATAGAGTGCAATAAGTATGACACTCATATTAGATATTTAGTGGCAGACCAGATCTGACGCATGTCAGGTCTGTCTGTTTTACAGCCACCTTTATACTAACAATTTATGTTTTAGGCAGTGGTGGTATTAGTGATTTATACAAAAAGGTAATTAGTAAATATATTAATAATTGGTAATTAATAAATATATAAATGATTTATAATACAATATAATGTATTTAGTTGTTTATATATATGATGTAATAATACTATATGAATGATGTAATATCAATAAATATGCATATAGATATAAATAAACATATACATATATTTGTGATATAATGCCGTAATCAGACATAAAAATATTAGATTATATATAAGAAAGAACTCATAAGATAATAAACAGTAAGAAGAATATTGTTTGGATATAATCCTTACTACTGCTGTCAATATTCACAAGGTTGGGAATTGAGATGTTCCAAAGAAGGGTGGTCTAAATCCAATTAATAGGATGGATCCCAAGACAAAGTAGGGATCAACAACCCGTAAACCTTGAGGGCATGGTCCCGAGATAGGTAAGGGCGTGGATCTGTTAATTTATTATGGATGTATGATAGATTAACAATTTATCTATTAATAATTAATTGATCGAGTTGCGGAATATCATTGATTCGATGCTCGTTAAGGTGGAATTGTCTCCAAATATATTTAGTTAAGTTATAAATATATTGGAAATCAATTAATTATGGTTAAAACTGTCTTGAACCTAGTTGGGGACATTACATTACTCGTACGCCAATCCATACTATTCAAGGAATGGTTACTTCGAATACTACCCCTTAACATATTGAGTTACCCACAATCCAAGGTTTGGTACTCAGTAGGGAAACAAATAAGCAACATCACATAAACAGTATGGTTTTCCATACTCATAAGCAACATATCCTCCATGGTTGATTACTTCACCAACCCATGGGCACATATAATAAGCACTGGTTTCTTACAATACACACGAATATACCAGTATTGGTTTAGTCACATTTACGGGGAGTACTTTTCAGTACACTATCATCTACTCTAGGAAGGTTTAATTATGCTTCCCACATGATTAGCTGAATCAAGTTTACTCTAGATATAAGTACTGAAATTACTAACAATTCACAATTACATAAGGAAATATCATCATTCCTATATCTTTCTCGAATTTCCCTAAGCATTCATAACTAAATTACTAACTATGCAAATTTTCTTTCTGAGGCTTAAGACTTTCATCTTTCCATAAGAAGTCCAAAAGCAACATACAATATCACATGTTTTATAACATTCTATTTAAATCAATGCATCCTTTAATACCATTTCTAAAAATCTTATAATCAAGGCAAAGAGAAGGGGAAGAAATACCATTTCTAAAAATCTTATAATCAAGGCAAAGAGAAGGGGAAGAGAGTTTGATAATCAAACTGTTTCCTACAAGGACACAAGATCAACATATCACACTTACATGCTAAAATTTCTCACCATAAGTCTATCATTTCAATTGCACGGTTTTCATTTCGCTATCGTTTTAGAAGGATGCCAAAATAGTCTAATCATGACGTTTCCAATTATTATGGTTGCAACAGAATGTTCTAGTTTTCCAAACAACAGAGATCAAAATAGGCAATCTTTTCAATAATACAAGACCTCTTAAGAACACTCACTATTTTAATACAATACAGACACATCATAATTTGCAACCTATCATTGAAAATCAAATTACGATCAAAGGTAAGCGAGGAGCTATCAACAATATAATACACATTAATGCATACACATCAAACAAGCTTCTCATTTGCACTTCCTAACCACATTAAGGTAATTACATATACCCCCAAAAGCAAGTTCAATGGAGCATCGTAGAATTAGATCCTCAATCTATTGGTTTAATGAAACACATAAAGCAATCTTTTACAAACAAAGTAGTTTCACATAACAGCTATTCGCATATTAATGCACCTTACTTAAGATAGAATTTAATTATGTTACTCCTACATTACACATGGAGAATTCCTTAATGTAAACATACAGTTTTCTCCCAATAACCAATATGAACTTTAAAACCCATAGCCCCTTTATTATCTAAACACACAGAAGCGTCATAGGGTTCACACAAGGGTTCAAGAAGTCACAACCTTTCTTTCACAACCAAAAAACTCCAATCAGAGATAATTACATGTATCCCAAACATTTTAATTTCTAGAGAGAGAAAGGAGTAAGGGTTAAAATCATTCAATTTGCTACAAAATAAGCATTTGATATTTGCCATACTAGTCCTTCAAGTGGACAACTCTAAGCGCTAGATCATAATCTTAAACAAGCACATTTCGCACTTTTAGATTCCAAACAAGCACTAAACAACCCAAATGGATTAGTCCAAAGAGTACAACACTCAATAAGGAAGGTACATACGACTCTCTTTCAGAATATGAGTAATCGTAGACAAGGACATCAATAAGCACAAAGCACATATAATCACTCAAAACACCAACATCAAGAAGGTGAAAACAAGGTGTGAACACATGCGTTACACACAAGTTAAGGTCTGTTCAATCACTCACATACAAAGAGGAGGACAAGCATACACATAAGGTCGATACACCTCACACCAACAGAGGGCACACGCGACACCAGAGATCCCAGTGTTTGCAACATGGGCTCTGATACCAAATGCAATGCCCCGCCAGGAAACCCCGAAGGGATAAAGCTAAACACAAGAATAGAGTGCAATAATTTTTTTTTTATAAAATTAACACAACATTAAGATACAACGAGATATCAAAGTTCAGATTACACAGTGGAAGACATCAACAAACATAAGCAAAAGCGAATACAGAGATTAAACTTGCATATGTAATAATCTGAAGATACAATCTTTTACCAAATTGATTTAAACATTAACTGTTGATCAAGTTTTCTAAATGATCTAGGTCAGATTGCAATTATCTACCTCATCTAGGTACAATTTGATTCTTGGTTTTCTAACTCCCTAAGGTTCATTAGCATCGAACATACATAAATGCGTCATCATGAGTTTTCAAACCAAATTCACATGAATATAAATAAATAAACATAAATCAATTAAAATATGATATTTATTCATCAAAATAAAACATCATTCTCACACTGGTTCGAAAACAATTTTTCAAAATTTATTTTTTCCAGAACCAAGTTACTCTCTTCAGATTAAAGAAATATACATTTAAAGAAACCAAAAATAGATAAACATCTCCCAAATTACCCAAAATATTTCCTTGCGTATATTTAAACAAATATACAAACCTAAAATAATAATTAGTATATATATCTCTAACTATATATACCTTAATTTATAAATTCATAATTCAACCGCAATTAATATATATTTAAAAAAATATACATTAATTAATAAAGACAATTAATATATAATTAATAATACTCATTAATTATAATTCACTACAATTAATATATATATATATATATATATATATATACATTAATTAGTAATTAAAAATTAATATATTATTAATAATATACATTAATTTAAAAGTAATAATAATAAAAAGAAACTTAATTTAATTTTGTTTTTGAAATAATAAAATGAAACTTTAATTAATAATAATAAAAAAAAAACTTTCTTTTCTTTTAAAAGGGTAAGGGGAAACCCACGTGGTTCCCCTTTCCTTTGAAAAGGGAATGGTCCCCAAAGCCATAACTCTTGGCAGCCCAAGCGTGAGGTTGGGGTTGAGCCTTGGCTCCCTCACCTCACGTAAAACAGTATATATATTTTTTTTATAATTTAATTTAATTTTTTTTTTAAAAATAAAAATCTGCTGTTACAAAATTAACAGAACACAGAAAAATATAGTCTCAGCAGAGACTTAAAAATAATAATAATTTATTGTTATTTTTTTTATATTCAGAAAACTATGAGTTTTTTTCCAATATTGGCAATTTCAAATGCCCAGATCTAGAAATGGGAGGATTTCTCTAAAATCAAATCCATATTGACAAAATAAGATTGTTTAACATCCATATATCCAAACACGTGGGTTTCTTTGATAAAAGCTTGAATTTGAAAGCATTTAATTGGAATTTTAACAAATTTCCATGGTAACCAGCCAATCTCAAGTTTATTTTTTTAATTTTAAAACAGTCAGAGAAACCATAATCTAAACTTGGACTGGAAACAGAACAAGAGGGGATTGGATTGGAATTACAATCACAACTGTTTCATTTTTCCCCAATAGCTGAGATTTTTCAATCTTCACAAACAGATTTCTTCAAAATCCAAAACAATTTCTGATAAACAAAGAAACCAAAAATATAAACCAGAATCTTACCTCATATAGCAATCCTGGAAAAGATTTAGTGAGGAGCCAAACCTGCAGGCTCAAGAAATTTCTCCTCCTCCAAAACCCCCAAATTTTCTTCCAAAAATATTTTTCCCAAAAATATGAATCTCCATATTTTTCTAAAAGTCTAGGTTAAATGGGAAAAGTTTGACCAAAAATTTTATTTTTGGATTTAAAATTTTTATTTAAAATAATTCACAAAAATCATTATTTTCCAACTATATCAATAATTAAACTTGTTTTTCAATTTAAAATTGATTTTTCCCAAATAACTGAATTTAACCTTTCTATTTTAAAAAACCAACAGAATACAATTAATTCTATTGCAATTAAATTCAAAACTTTCCTTTTCTAACAGCATAAGCGTATCAAATTTAACATTACAATTAACTATTTAATTGAACTTGCTCCCAATTTAAATCGAGCAATTCAAATAACGATTAATCACATAAAAAGGGAGACTATTTAATTTAGTCTCCGAATATACTAATGCGTAAACACACATTAAATCAAATTAAATACTTAGGCTAATAACTCAATTTAACCACACACACCAAACACGCAAACCAAGAAAGTCAATCGGACAGATGACTCGCAAACCCAAACAAAAGGGAATACCGACGACGACTGACGATGCTCACTTGAGCACGACTATGGTCAACTAGGGTCTTACGACCACCTAATCCAACTCTAAGGATTAAAGAGGTACACTCAAACTTGCAAATTCGGGCGGAGGCGAACCTCGAACCCATGCGGCACTGTACCTGAAATCTCCTGCATCCAAGAGTCATACATGCATACATATATAAAAACTTAATGAAAACGTTAGCCCGAGGTAATAACATGAAAATAGGAGAATTAATCAATCTTGCATACAACTGGTGCGAAAACCACTTTAACAGATATGCACTAAATCAACACATCTGACTATAATCATTATATTATGATAAACTAACCAAGATTAAACCAAGATTAAAACTGATTAGGGCAGGATACTACACGCTGGATCTTCAAGGTGGTGTCGGGTCATTCTTGTATATACATATATACCGGTTGTCTACATGTACCAGTTTGATACTCTCTAAACAAAACTTCTAATACTGGTTGCAATACAAGTGACTTTGAAGTAATACCGGTAGATAATGTGATCATATGTGTGTGTATACATGTTCCATCAATGACAATATATGAAGTCATTCATTACGATCATCATCAAGCCAACATAATGATGTTTGATAATGAAATCATGAAGTCCTGTTAATATTGCAATATTGCAAAGTTGTTGCTTAAATGTTGGAGTGGAAAATTTACTTGTGATTTCGTTAGGAATTGCAAGTCTTGTGGATCTTGCTCTACAATGTCAAGGATGAACATTAGAATTGTCAAGAGCAACAAATGAGATTGTCGAAATGCTAAGTGATGGTGTGGTGTCAAGGTTATCATGCTTTAGTGTTGCATTTGAGGTTGAGTGATTGAGCAAATTAGAAGTTTTCACACAAAGATGAATTTGAATCAATGAAGATACTTCTTAAGTCTGACCTTGGTGTATAGATTGCAGCATTGGCCGAAAGTCCGATCATGATTTTGTGCAAAGCCTTCATGAACTCCGACCTTAGGCAAGAAGATTGCATGTCTTCATCAAAATCCAACTAGCCTTTGCAAATTGTAAATTTTGTTCAGACTTCAATTGGTAGTGGACAATGCACAACCTTCAAAAGGTCCGACTTCTTCATTCACTATGCAAAACATTTTGGAACTCCGCCCTTGTGTTTGATTGCAAAATCTTCCTAAAGTCCGACTTGGCTAACTTGAGGCTTCTAAATCATGATAAATTGCTGCCTTACAAATAGTTGCAGTCTTCATGAAAGTCAGCCTTTGTGGATTGCAATATTGTTGATCTTTAGCAAAGTCCACCCTCACTTGGAAGATTGCATAAGTAACGATAAATTCCACTAGCTTTGGAAAGAGTGCAAAACCTTGGACAACTCCGCCTTCACTCAATGCAGGAGCTACCTTAAGTTCCGACTTCACACTGCAAAATCTTCCTAAAGTCCGACCTTGTTGTGAAATGCAAAACTTAATAGAAGTCCGACATTGCAAATCTAAATCAAACTCCACCCTTATGCATTGCATAATCTTGACAAAGTTTGATCTACAAAAGTGCACAACTCTTTGAAACTCTGATCTAACAATGTAAGTCTTGTGCAAAGTCTGCCATGAAGGATGTTAGATCTTTGCAAATTTCGCCAATGCTAGGGTAAGATAATGTCAAAGTGATTCAAGTCCGAGGGTTAAAATGTCGAAGTGGCCTAAACTCCGACTTGGATATGATTGCAAAACTAAACAAAGGTCCGTCCTCTCTTGACATATTGCAAAACTCACACAAACTCCGACATTGCAAAAGTCTCACAAAGTCCGACTTAAAGAGTGCATAACCTGTCCAAAGTCTGACTTCATAATGCAGAAATGATCCAAAGTCCGTCCTTACTAAAATGTTAAATTCCTTTAAAGTCCAAAATAAGTGGAATGTAATGCAAAACGTGCTTTCAAGTTTATCCTCCTTTGGTAAATATTGCAAAACTTATGTAAACTCCAACATTGAGTGATTACACAAATCCATCCATTTCAGCTCCGCCAAAAGGTAATAATCAGATCAAAAGCATAAATCAGACTTAAGTCGTGAGGATTGGAAATCAAACTTTAGAGCTTAAATTCAGACTTAGTCTTAATAGGCACTTAAGGGGGATCAATGCATACTGAGCTGTGATGCATCTCTATATCTTAAATGCATTCTATATGGAGTTGTGTAAGGCTTGACAGCTTGAAAGTTGTATCAGAAGATCCATGATTCGATTGTTTTGTAGGATTAAGGCTTGGAGCAAGGGCAATGCAAGATTGAGAATCAAGACATTCAAAAGAGTTTAGCATCAAGATTTACAACTTTATGGAGAGGGCCTAAAGGTGTCAAAAAAGAGAGAAATCCTTTACACAGGCAAGAAGGAGATCAGTATCATGATAGAAGTTACTTCAACGATGCGTCACAATTTCAATATGAGAGGGAGAGCAACATTATGAAAGAATAAAAAGAAGGGCTCGACGTAATCACCACATGGGGAGATTGTTGATGTGTCTTTTGTACACGACCAAACACAGAATAAAATACCTAAAGGTACCTTTTCCTCTCTTGAACAAAGTTTCCCGACTGTTGAAGATTTCGCCAAAGGATCAGTCGGAGTAACTCCAAGGTTCTGATATGTAGGTAATCTACGTGTGGATAAACTCTTTGCGGTACGATGTGATTTTACTGGAATCACAAGGGGACTTACATTCGATGACCTGAACGTCTGATTTGCTTTGGATATTACTAGAACGTGGAATTTCACCGGCCCTTGATTTTGAAAAAAGGAAAAAAGGATAAGGGTTGGAACGGGATCTATTTCTAACACTAAGAACGTAAGAGCAATGAATGACCATTGATGCAATTCTAACTACGTCTTGCTTTGACATCCTAGGATCACCTTCACAAGATCAGTGCGATCTTCTGAGGAAAACTTTATGATGTTTAGATCACCGCTACAAGCATGGATACCGTCAGGTTGATGCATATCAATGAAGAAGCGATAATTGAAGTTAAGCTTAAGCTGAATGATTCCAGTTGACTACGCAAGGCAAGTCTGCAATCAACAAACCGCTAGTAGTATGGATATACGAATTTCACCGTTGGTCATACAAATTTCTTCCATTCACCTAATAACATGAAACCAAATTTGAGAAGTATAGAGACCATGCAAATTGTTGAATCGACCCATAGAATTCACCATTTCTTCAATGAAGTTTACAAGTCTTTTGCAACAATATCTTGGCAACAATCTTTGCCTTGTCTTTCTACTCTACTCTAACTATTTCCTACTCTCTGACTATTCACTATTAGCTAACTGTTAACTATTAACCTTTACAAATGAGGAGCCAGGGCTTTATATAGAGAACCCTTTACAAACAGACGACTCTGATTGACTTAGAACCAATTGCTAGGATTACAAGATAGAAACCCTAATTAGGGTTTGTTACAACAAACTTCCTCTAGCCAATGAGAAAATTACATTCCAAGAGTGAGGACCAATAGGAAACATGGGTACGTACACCGAAGTTTGTGTCGCCTTCAATAGATTAGATACATTGAATCTGGTCCTGCTGAGGTGGACCAATCCGACCGGAGGAATGATGATTGGGATGCCACCTTGCCTAATGCTTGTGACTTGGTTGATCCTCCTCTGTCTTTGATATGATGAATGATGTACTTCCTTTGCCTGACCAGGCTTCCTTATTGTCAAGTCTTCCTTCTCCAGTAGCATATCTTGCCCTGAAGTGCTGGCAAAGCCTTTCTTTGTCATCTTGTGGTAGAATGAGGTCTTGAGGCTAACTTGAACTCCTTGAACACCCCTAGTCTTCCAACGCTTCAAAGCACCTTGAGTCCTCCCTTTGTGCATGTGGAACGTCCTTGATGATGATGGACTGGAAGAGGTCGTCCTTGTCCTGGCTTGGTCTCCTCCCATCTGCAAAATAAACCAAAGGATGATTAAGCACATATGACATATTCATTTCAACATAGCATTTTCCACCTTAAATCATTAATGAGAAGACATCAAAATGGAATTTTGTTCAATATCCTCTCTAGGGACAGGCCCTATAAAAATTTCGCTCTAGACCCTTTGGAAGGGTCAGGAGCGAATTGTGACATTTTAGTCCATTTACTTCATCTTTCCATACGTTCACAATCTTGATTTTCACTATTCCATGCTCTTGTCATCATGACCTTGCAACTTGCTTTGCCTAGCTTAAACAAGGTGAAAAATAGGCATTTCAAAGGATTTCGCTTTAGACCCTTTGGAAGGGTCAAGAGTGAAATTCATCCCTTAGCTCAAAATATTCACTTCTTGCACCCACAAACTTCTCAAATGCATACTTGTGGCAATCTTTAAGTCCAATCCACCTTGATCACTGTCCTGGCCTAGCACAAACTTGAAGGAAAAATGATATTTTGTGAATTTCGCTCTGGACCCTTTGGAAGGGTCAGGAGCGAAATTCAAGTTTTAGGCTTGATCCTTCATTTCCTTTACTTCAATTCATCTAACAAGGCAAAATAACATCACTCCACCTTCAACCACACCCTAGGAATCAAAGTCTTGGCTTCACACAAGGAGAAAATAGGTGGTTTGAAGAATTTCGCTCTGGACCCTTTGGAAGGGTCAGGAGCGAAATTCTTGACTAAGCTTAAATTCCATCATTTTATTGTTTCAAAATGCCTCTAAGACAAGCATATGCTAGCTTTCTCTTCTCCAAAGCCTAGGAATCCACAACTTGACCTTCATCCTCATCAAATTAGGTGGAATTGAAAATTTTGCTCTGGACCCTTTGGAAGGGTCAGGAACAAAATTCCTGACTTGCTTGTTTTCCTTCACCTAGGTCTATCCCTTTGGATTCATCTCTCAACATGACTACACTTGCTTGGCCTCAAAATGACTAGAAAGGAGAATTTTGCTAAAAAAAGATGGCCAGGGACGGGACCTATTTAGGATTTCGCCCTTGACCCTTTGGAAGGGTTAGGAGCGAAATCCTTGCCCTAGCCTAAAATCTTCATTTTTGATGGCCAAAACCCATTCCAGGACAATCCTAGGGGCATCTCCCAACTTCTCTCACCTTGGTCTAGACTTGACTTGACACAAATTTTGGAGGATAGAATAGGTTTTAGGATTTTTGCTCTGGACCCTTTGGAAGGGTCAGGAGCAAAATCCTTGTTCTTGGGCTCATTCCTTTATCCCACCACTTCAATTTACCTCAAAGGTCAAAGAAACGCTACTCCATTCCTTCCTAGGCCATAAAAACCAAAAGTTTGACTTGATTTGCAAGAGAAATAGGTGATCTTAGGAATTTCGCTCTGGACCCTTTGGAAGGGTCAGGAGCAAAATCCTAGTTTTTGCTCAATTCTTCCAAATTTGTTGATCACTAGCAACTCAAAGTCATTCCTAAGGACATATCCAATCCTATCTCACCCTGACCAACACTTGACTTGGCACAAAACTGGGAGAAAAGAGTGGTTTTGTGGAATTTCGCTCTGGACCCTTTGGAAGGGTCAGGAGCGAAATCCACACTCTAGGCTTGACTCTTCATCTTTTCAACTCCAATCTTCCTTGCAAGGCAAAAATACACCACTCCACTTGGATCCATGCCATCAGAATCAATGTCTTGACCTCATCCAAGATGAAAATAGGAGTTTTCAAAATTTTTGCTCCGGACCCTTTGGCAGGGTCAGGAGTGAAATTTCTATTTTAGGCTAAAATCCTTCACATTTGGTGATCACTCCCTAAGGTGAAAACATGTCAATCCACCTTCCAACATGCCTTAGAAACTAAGAACTTGGCCAAAACAAGGAAGAAAATGAGGTCCATGGGGATTTTCGCTTTGGACCCTTTGGAAGGGTCAAGAGCGAAATCGACATTCTTGGTTGGTTTTCCAGTTCCTTCATCCAATTCTCCTTCAAACTTGATCAAATTCAAGCTCCTTTCTCCACATTTAAGTGAATCCATCATCAAACTAGCTCAAACCAAGGTCATTTTCATCATTTTAGGCAAGACAGGGGGTCAAATTGAGGATTTCGCTCTGGACCTAGACCAAGGACAGGACCTATAGGGAATTTCGCTCTGGACCCTTTGGAAGGGTCAGGAGCGAAATTTCCTTTTGGGTTGATTTCTACCACTTCATCACCTCAAACCTCTTCTCAAAGGAAAATATGCATCAAAGCCTCCTCAACCATGCGTCAAAAATCCAAAACTTGGCCATATCAAAGAGCAAAATAGAGGAAAAGTGAATTTCGCTCTGGACCCTTTGGAAGGGTCAGGAGCCAAATTCATGTCTTAGATCAAAATCTGCATTCCTCAATGCTTTCAATCACTTCCTGAGACAAGAACATATCAATCTACCCCCACCATGTCCAAGGAACAAGGATGTTAGCCCAAGCAAGGGAGAAAATAGTGTCTAGGGAGAATTTCGCTCGGGACCCTTTGGAAGGGTCAGGAGCGAAATTCACATCTAGGCTCAAATCTTGACTTCATTTCTCACATTTCTTCATCCAAACAAGTGTTTTGCCCTCAATAATGCCTGGGAATGAGTTAGTTCTAAGTTTGGGTCAAAGTAGAATGTCTTATGGAGAATTTCGCTCTGGACCCTTTGGAAGGGTCAAGAGCGAAATTTGAAATTCGCTTTGGACCCTTTGGAAGGGTCAGGAGCGAAATTTGACATTTTGGTCTCTCTGTTAGGATTCATATATGGAATATAACATTTAAGTATAAGTGATCACTTATACTTTAAGTTATATTCCATATATACTGTCAGGATGTTTGAGAGTGGTTTCGGACCTCCAAGAGTTATAATGCAAAATCTAGTTTTTGGAGGATTCTTCAATTTTCCAGACTTAGTCAAATTTCAGGATCAGGATGACATTCGAGACTAGGTCAATTTTCGGGACATTTGAAGATCAGGATGACATTCCAGACTTCATCACTTACCAACTCGACCTAACTTAGACCTTCAAAGAGGATATTCACTCAGCAAGCTTCATTGACCTTCTCAAACTCAAACAAGACACAATTAGCAACAAGAGCAAAACCTTGTCCTAAGGAAGACTTTCAAAGATGACCCTAATCCGGAGCATCCACTGACTCACCTTTAGATAAAACAGAGCCTGCTATCTTAGTGATCCCTCTAGCAACACTCAGATTGCAAAGGCTAACAGACAAAACCCTAAAAGACCCAGACAAGCAAACCCCAGAAAGCAAAAAGTAGGGGCCCCCATTTGCAATGGGGCGATGTGTGAATACGTCACAACAGAGATGCACTTCATTTCATCAGGGACGACATCATAATTTCAAAGATGCAACTTGGAGAAAGGCTACACAAAAACAACATCTACATATGCAAGTATGAAAGGGGCTACAACGACATCAAGGTTGATAGCTTCATCGCGTAAGAAGGAGATAACAAAGATACCACAACATGGAGAAGAGTTGAGATAAGGAAAAGACCTTATTACAATGTTGAATTCTCTTCAGAAATCCAAGAATTACTGCCAATACAACACATAGGCAATCCAAGACAAGAAATGCAAGATGAAGAATAATCCCAATTTATAGGATTGAAGAGCGAAGGTGATCAAGGAAGCAGATGGTTTTAGAAGAGTTAAGAAAAGTTTTCTTGATTATCCAAAGATGATTCAATTTGGGAATATGTTCCACTATCTTCATCACATCTAGTAGCTGGATAATGTTGAGTATCAAGAGATATTGCTCAAACACATACACTTCTTTGTGATGATCTACATGAGAAACAAGTTGAGGTGGCATCCTAGTGATTATTAGGCGGAGGCCAATCAGTTGTGCCACATCATTATGTCCAAGTTCGTTGAACCTAACTCAGTGCATTGAAGTTCATTCGGCATGCCTAACCTATTTTCTCATTGGTTGGAATTTAGGATGGACATGTGTTCCAAATAATGTAGTTATTTCATTGAAGGATGAGTTTGTTGTTATAAACCCTAATTAGGGTTTCACTGTGTAATCTTGGCCATTATTTTGGGAAAGTAATCCTAGCCTTTTATTGTAATTGGGATGCTTATATAAGACACTACCTTCTGATTTGTAAAGGTTAATATTGGTTAGATAATAGTTAGTAGCAGAAGAAATTAGTAGTAGTAGAGTAGGAGGAATCCAGAGATTGTTGCCAATACTTATTGGAGTTAATACATGATATTCATTGAAGCATGGTGGATTTCAATGTGTTTTTTTTACATGTTGCATGGTTTCTTGTTACTTCTCAAAGTTTAGATAAAGTTTATTGGAGAAATGTGATGATATCTTGATGGAATTCTCCTTCATACCATTTGTAATTTGCTGATAGTAAGTTGCAGTGTATGGTTAGTGTGAACTTCATTAAGCATAAGTTCGATTGTGAATGTTCACTTGAATTGCACCAGTCTTGGGTATTTGAATGAATGTTGATGATATGAAAAACCTTCGTTATTCCTTAGAAGATTGCATCAGTTTTGTGAGTTGTTTCTGCATGGTGAAGAAAAGCTTGATTATGGAATCTGCCTATCAAAGCATCATCCTTTATTGTCATTGTTCTTAGGATTAGCATAGGATCCCTTAACCTTTATCCCCTTTTGCCTTTTATTTTCGAAAGTTGAGTTAGCAAGATCTAAAGTTCCAGCATATTTCAAGCAAAGCGTAAGTCCTATTGTGGTTCTAGTAAAATCACATTCATAAATTGAGTCTATCCACAACATTTAAGTCACATAGTTTGCATTGTAAACCTTGGAGTTATCTCATTTGATCACTTTGTATAACATATGAGGTTTCTTTGTTCAAGAGAGGGTATAATACCTTGGTGTTTTATTCAGTGTTCGAAGTGTCATAAAAAACACATCAACAATGTCGCAATATCTTGAACCTAATTATCTTGATGTCTTCTTGAAATGTGGAACATGTCCTAGATGTCTTTGACAGTGTTGTAGAGTCCCTATGTTGATCTTGGATTTCCAAGGGAAATCTAAGGTCAATGGGAAATCTTTCCTTGTCGTGCAATGTTGTTCTTTGGCCTTGTCTTGATTTCTTGTAACCACTCCTTGTATCATTTGATCTTCATGAATGTCTTGATGTTGATATCCTTGCAAATTTTGTGAAGTTCTTTCCCCTTGATTTACCAATTCACTCCCTCTTGAAATTATTGATCTTGATATCTTTGCAAATGCTGTCGTCCAAGTTGCATCTTCATCTTCTCTCCATGTTGTGAAAAGTCCTTGTGTTCATCTTCTTGCATGACTTGACACTCCACCTGCTCGAAAAATAAAACACTTTAAGTTACAAGAATGAAATGAATGTTTTTAATAATGTCCATGGGGCCAAACGGTCTATGGGACCCACGAGTAGCTAGCAAAGACAAGCATGTAGATTCCAAAACATTGTGCTTACCAAACCTCCTTTTCCTTCTGCATCTTGGTTCTTATACTATGTATCTTGATCAAGAAATCTTCAACTCTTTTTTTTTCTTTCTTCTTCAAAGAGATAACTCAAGATGTTTACCTTTAGCATCTCAATATAGTTGATCCAAATATCCTTGTAAGTTGCACATTCCATGATATAATGTTATTTTACCACTGCTTGAGTGCAATATCTACATCTTCGATTCACCCACTCCTCTTTAGGTATCATCCATCTTCTGGTTTTGCATCTAAGCTAATGTGAGCTTGTTCTTATTTGAGCAATTTACATGTTTGCTTTCCATTTTATTTCCATAGGTATGTAGTTCTTTTCTGTATGGTCATATGTGGGATTGAAATGTTTGATGTAGTATATGTTTTGCTCCCAAGTTGCCCTGTCCACATATTTTCTTTGAATTTTTCTTGTACATAGTTTTTTATTTCTCTACTGTTATTTGGGCAATCTCTTAAGCTAATATCCCACTTATTCATCCATTTAATGTTTGGCTTCATCCATGTGCTCTTCCTTCTCTCTAGTTTCTCTTGTGCTGCTATTTTTGGCTAATGATATATCTCCATGTTTTCTAATTTTTTTAGATAACTTAGCAATCGGAACATAGCTGACGCCTCAATAGGAAAAGCCCCCGCCTCTGCTAGGAAAATCTTGTATGGATGACTTGGAAACATTTCAATGCAAAATGCAAGAAGTAATAATGAAATTGTTGTGACGTTTTCACACATCGCCCCATTGCAAATGGGAACCCCCTTCTTTTTTACGCCCTCCCGGTCTTTTGGCTTGCGTTTTTGTGGTCTTTTCACAGCAGTCTCATCAGTCTCTCTACTTTGCAAGTGTTCAAGGATCATATTGGTCAAGTCTGCCTTTCGTTTGAGCAAATTCGGCTAAGTCTAGGACTCGTTTTGTGAATTTTAGGGTGTTTTGCCTTCTGTCCTAGATTTTAGGGGTTTCTGTTAGGGTTTTGAGAAAATTGAACATACAACTGGAATCAGGACCCTTCAAGAGACCTCCCAGTAAAATTTGAGCCCAAACAGAACAACTTTCTATTTTTAGAAAGTCCCTATTTTTTAGGGATTTTTCCGAGTCCCGAAATGTCGTCATTTTGCCAAAAATAAAACTTACTATTTTTAGTAATTTCTATTTTTAGTAAATTTCTATTTTTAGTAAGTCATCCTGCATCCTGTTTTGGGCTCTAACTCTGACATTTTGGAAAGTTTCTATTTCGGGAAAGTCTATTTGTGGCAGGATCAGGCTAGCAGACAGCGAAGAATCAACACGCACAATCACTTCTAAATCTGGAGAGTTGAAAGCAGACAGGCAGGGGTCTAAAATGGCTAAGTGTGAGAATCATCCCTGAAGTGGAAGGCACAAAATTGTTCTAAAGTCTGGAAAATCCACCTTCAAACTCCCAAAGTGGAATCTCAGCACAGACAGTGGTCAAAATTTGGCTAAGTTTGGATCTCCTATTCCAGAAGAGGAAAGCAAGCATGATCATATAGGTCTGGAAATTCACATTAATCCACCAATGTCATCCTGATCTGAAAATGGCCTGAAATTTGACTAAGTCTGGAAATTTTTAAGATCTTCCAAAATCCAGAATTTGCATTATGATTCCTATGGACCTGAAACCACTCTCAAACATCCTGACAATATATATGAAATATAACTTAAAGTATAAGAAAGGAAAAAGACTTTCTTATACTTATATGTTATATTTCATATATATATATCCTGACGAAGAGCCAAGGAATAGTGGAAAAATCCACCAGTCCATGGACATGGCCAAAATGCGCCCAAGACTGGGTTGGGGCGCTAATTTCAAAAATGCATTCACAAGTGGAAAAATCCACTAGTCCATGGATAGGGCCAAAATGCGCCCAAGACTGGGCTGGGGCGCTAATTTCAGAAATGCATTCACAAGTGGAAAAATCCACTAGTCCATGGACAGGGCCAAAATGCGCCCAAGACTGGGTTGGGGCGCTAATTTCAAAAATGCATTCACAAGTGGAAAAATCCACTAGTCCATGGACAGGGCCAAAATGCGCCCAAGACTGGGCTGGGGCGTTGAATTCAAGAAGGCATTCACAAGAGGGGAATCCATGAATCCTTGGCATGGTGAAAATTTCACCCAAGCTAAAAATTGAAATTTTGCCTAAGGCACGGAATCCAAGGAGTCAAGGAGGAATAAAAAGCAGAATTCCCCTCGGGCGAATTTTCGATTTTTAGACACCAAATCCCGACCAAATGTGGAAAATTTTATAGATTCAAAATTGGGGTGAAATTCTTCATCCAATGAACCTGGCTCCTAAATTTTAGGAGGATCCCTAAAAAATAGGGATGTTGAAAAGGAGACGTGGACAATTCACAAAACAATGAATTCCTTCCTCAGGAGGAATTTCCGCCTCGACCTTGTGGAGGGTGCCAAAATGAACAGTGCACAAGGAGATGAATTCCTTTATCCAGGAAGAATTGCACCCAAGAGGAAGAAATTCTTGGAAAAGGTGAAAATTTGGCTAAGTGTTGGAAATTCCTTCCTTCCGGACAAAATTCCAAGCAAGGAAGAAATCACACCCAAGGATGAATTGAACATAAAATTTCTAAGGCAAGGAAGGAATCAGTGATGAACTGAACAAGAAATTTCCCCCTAGGGAAAAATTTGAAAAATCCATTCTCAGGCATCAAATCACATCCAAATTTCAAAAGTTTTACAGATTTGGATTCGTAGGAGAGTTCTCTTCCTCCTAGATTTGAAACCCTAATTTGTGCAAAATTCCTAAAAAATAGATGTTGAAAAATCATTGAAAATCTTTTCCAGAGCAAGGCAAGTTCAAAAACTTCAAGAAAATACTTCTAGCGTCAGAGATTCTCCCTCTTGAAGTTTTCTCTCTCCAGGGTTTTTTTTTTCTCGCCAAGTGGCAGTCGAGTCAATGGACGTTGAATTAATGAAGCATCTCCCTGCATGCAGCCGTCACATTTATGGCATTATGACAAATTCCTTTTGCATGCAGTCGTCACATTCAGAAGATGATGGTGCATTTATGGCATCATGGGCGATTTTTGCATGAAGGTACATTTATTGCAGAGTGGGCACTTCTGGATGTAATTAATTGTATATGGGCATGATGGGTTATTAATTGGAGATTCCCACCTTGTTGCATCTTGAGTGGAGAATCTTTTAGGGAAAACCCTAATTAGGGTTTGCATGTAATCATGGCCTGAGGCCTATATAAAGGGGTGACCCCCTCCTTTGTAAAAGGGGGGAGCTTTGCATGAAATTGTTGCGATAAGTTTTTGAGAAAATAATAGTGAAACATTGTTCTCTGATGGTGTCCACTTGAGTTATTTTTTCAAAACTTGCATGGTTTCACCTTCCTCACACAGAGTAGAAGTAGTATAGTGCTTTGATTTCAATGGAGAATGTAATGGTGTTTGATGAATTTCCATGGCTCATACTTTTTGCATCTTGCTGATTGTAAGTTGCAGTGTAAAGTTAGCCTGAACCCCTAAATTTGTGCTGAGTTCGATTGTGGATAGTCGTTTGGATTGCGCCATTTTTGGGTATTCAAATGTACTTTATCGATTTGAAAATCCTCTGCCATCCCCAGAAGATTGCACCGGTTCTTGCGGAGCTGTAGTTGATCTTGGCGAAGCAGAGCTTGGTTTATTTGGAATTTGTCCACCAAAGCACTATTCATTGTTATCACTGCCCTTAGGAATAGATTTAGATCCTCCTAAACCCTTTCCCCTTTACTTTCCAGTTCATTCCAGTTCAGTCCGTTCGAAGCAACAGCATCACCGAATTGTCATATCTGATGATGGAGTTCCAGCCACAACAAAGAAGTGAAAGAACGATGCACACATAAGGCCCCTTGGATTACCAGCAATCACATCAGCCAACTGAGTCACGTCCGTAGCATAAAGGAACCTTGGAGTCGATTGTCTGATCTTCCTGCAATATCAGCATGCAATTGTACTTTGATCAAGAGAGAGTGAAGTGACCGTTGGGCAACTTTATTCTTGTTGGACAATGTCATAAAAAACACGTCAATAGAAATCATGAAGACTTTGATGAATTCTTGCATAAGGACACATGTAGAAGGTTCTTCACAAGATTGTCAATGAAAATCACAAAAAAATGATTCACATCCCTATCTAAAATATGGAAATGAAGGGAAATCTGATTAAAACTCTGATTTTGATAAATATCTTTCTCTTGAACAAGCCTTAATTTGCTTTCACTCTTCTCAAATGCCCACCCTCCCTTCCTCAATGCTCAAATTTCACTTGGAGGTAATGATATAAGTCTGTAATTCACTCCAATGTGGGCTAGTTTGCTTCTCCCTTTGGCTGGAAATTCACCTTTCTTAGGTTTGATCTGAAAATCCGAATCAGGTCTGCACAACTTGCATCAGGTTTACCTTCAAAATTCGCTCCAAATCTGCCTAAAATACTGGTGCAAATGTCTCCTAACTTAGCTTCAAATGTCTGATCCAATTCACCTTCCAAGCTGATGGAATTCACTTCCATGTGTAAGATTATTGATTGACAACTCACCTCAAGTCTGCTCCTGATATTCGCTAAGCTCTGCTGGTTACTTGCTTGAGAAATGAATAGCATTTGATGTAGAGATTGTTGATATTAATTAGGGAAGGGCAGATTCATATTTGCCTTGGGCAACATTGGAATCTGCCCAAAAAGGGGCTGGCCCCTTTTCCTTCCAACGTGGCCCTATCCCCCACGCTACATCAAATAAACATTCAACGTGCTGTCCAATAGGGCCGACCCTATTAACAAAGGCAGTTAAAAGGAAATAATTAAAAGATTAATTATTTGAGAAGCCGACCTAGTTAAGGGGTTCGCTCCATATAAATAAAGATTAAGATTCATTTGTTATTCAAGCAAGCAAACATAAGCTCTCTCATCCTATTCGAAAATTCATATGTCTACATAGTGTGAACTTCAGTCAACTTCAAGCAGCAACCTCATTCACCATTTGAAGATGCGAAATTCACCTTAGGGTACTTGACAACATTTAGGGTATGCACAGCAAACTGATTGAAGGTTGCACAGCAAACTGATTGGAGATCTACCAGCCATCCATATCCAACGAAGTACTAATTGAAGGACTGTCAACTTAAGGTCATACACAACATAATTCTAGATGCAAATACCTCCATTAAAGAGTGCAGACTTCATCATCAAAAAGGTGCAGACCTGTGTACTTCATATTGATATTGAAGACAGGTTATCAAAGCTTTGAGACATCATATCAGACCTGGAGCAGATCTAAAGAAGAAGGCTGTTTATATCTGATTTGGTGCAGTCTTGGTCAAGCTTGTGTGCTGACCTAGTTATCAGATTAGAACAAACAGATTGCTGTTTGTTCATCATCATTAGCATTAAAGAGATAAGTATTGTAATCTATCCAATTGGTGACAATCAGATTTGAGGATCATTCCTTGCTGGGTTTTCCTCCAAGAGGGAGGTTTCCCAGGGTAACTCGTGTTTTGTGTTATATTGTTTATGCATTTCATTTAGACTATGTTTGTTTAATTGTTCAGCTAACCTTCATGTTAATATAAGTTGTCAAAGATACAATTCTGATTTTTGTTCTTACTGTTAATCTGAGGCCTAAAATACAACATGGTATCAGAGCTAAGGTCATACTAACATTCAGATTTCAGTAAAGTTTTTTTGTTTTTTAGATATAGATGATAGCAGGGTTGAAGAGAGACTTGATGGGGCACTCAACTTTGCCTCTCGAAAGGTTCGTAATACTTTCACCCTTAAGGAGAATATCTTACTAAAGGTTGGGAATCAAGTTGAAGAGTAAGGGCTTTGGCAGGTCCACATCATAGGTATGCAGGATTCAAGAGATGCCTTCAAGAAAGGCTCACTTCTCTTGAACATTTGCTTTGATGTACTTCGCTATTATGACCCTAGTTGGGGTCCTATCTAAAGATAAGGTCATTCTAACTTATTTTCTTTCACATTAAGAGTATTATCGAGGGTTTGCATATTTTCTAGGCTTTGTAATTTTCCTTGTGATAAGTATTCTTGTCCAAACCCTAGATTGACATATTTTTCATGATCCTTAACCCCTGATGTGATATGATCGAATATTGACAATGGTTGAAGTCTTCTAAATGATAGACTGATTTTGCTTCTAGATATGCAACATCTATTATTGGACCTAGGTGTTGCTGGAGATAAATTGCAAATCTTCTCTTGTTCCATTATTGTTGTCTTGTGCTCCTAATGTCATAGAAAGGCTTCTTTCGATTGGCCTTGATCATTTCTTCACCTTGGCAAGGTATGTCAATTATTGTTGAATAGTGCTTCTCTAGACAATGATTTATCTATACATGAGAGCAACATATCATTGTTAATTAGTTATGATGATGTGTTGATAGTTGAAGTCAATCTGTGTTCAGTAAAATAGCATATGTAGTAAAAGTAAAATATGAATGATCCAATACAATAGTGGTTTCTTCTTTATTCATATGCTTGTGATTTTGAGATGCCTCAGGTTGAGGTAAGCATTTCACTTGATAGTTTTTGGCCTCTTCCATCCTAGCTGAATATAATTAGGTTCTTGCCCGACTAAGTATGAAGACTTTGTTCTACTTGATATTATTCAATCAAATGTACATGATCAACCATATTGTGATTAATCTATAAGACTCTTTCAGGTTTGGCTATTTGGATATTGACTAAGTTATATATTAGCCTCATTCATCTCTCAGGGTCAAAGGTGAAGGTTATTTTAAAAAAAAAATAAAAAAATCTCCTTGGTAAGGTTGATTCTGACAATTTATGACTTGAGTTGTAATTGATCTCTTCTGAGGTCAAGTTATATCCTTTAGGAAAATTAAAATTCCACTCGTGATATCAATACAATCAGGATGAAACTCATAACTACATTTTTGTAGTAATATTAGTATCTCTTAATCCATGAGTCTTTGTATGTGTTTGATACTTCACAGGTTGCTATGCCTCTTTGCTGAGATAGAGGTGGCCTCTCAGTCTTCAGAGGTTCTTAGGGTTAAGAATGTTGGAGGATTGCCAATCAATGAAAGAGATAAGCTTTCCTTATGTTTGATGATTTCTCTTCAAGATAGTTCTTGCTTCAAAGTTTCAGAGGGAGCTTGAAAAAGGTATGAAAGCCTATACAAACCTTCAACTCATTTACTTATTGAAAAAGATGTCCAAAGGTACGCCATAGGTCCTTTCATTGAATGTGAAAGTAAGAGAAAAGCAAATTAGCATCTTCAGTTTTATATGATGTCTGGTTCTTTTGTTAATTCTTATATTTGGTTAAGTATTAAGAGGGAGTCCTAGGATTCCCACAATCTTCAATGAATACTTGGTATAAAAGAATTGACAATCATTTATTAAGCATAGGGTTTTGTAATATATTGTGAATTCTTATTTATGATGTGTGGGATATTGTGCCCAGACCCAAAGGTAAATCTGCTGTTTCTTCTAAATGGTTATTTAAAATTAAGCATAATGCTGATGGTAGTATTAAAAAAATATAAGGCTAGATTTGTAGCTCATGGTTTTTCTCAAAAGGAAGGCATAGACTATGAAGAAACATTTGCTCCTGTTGCTAGATATACTTCTATTAGAACGATAATAGCTATTGCTGTTGTTAAGGGTTGGAAACTACATCAAATGGATGTTAAGACTGCCTTCCTTAATGGTGTCATTGAGGAAGAAGTCTATATTGAGCAGCCTGAGGGTTATGAGATTCAGGATAAATTAACTCATGTGTGCAGGTTGAAGAAAGCTCTGTATGATCTTAAACAAGCTCCTCGTGCTTGGTATGAAAGAATTGATAAATACTTGTTAAGTCTAGGTTTTTGTAAAAATGATGCTGACTCTAACATATACTTTAAGGTAGCCAATGATGAAATGCTAATTCTAGTTCTATATGTGGATGACCTATTCCTTACTGGTAAAGATAAACTTATTATTAGATGCAAGAAAGAACTAGCTTGAGAATTTGAAATGAAAGATTTAGGTCTAATGCATTATTTTCTAGGTCTTTGAAGTATGGCAAAGATCTAACGAAATTTTCCTAAGTCAAGGAAAGTATACTATTGACATTTTGAAAAGATTTAGAATGATGGATTGTAAACCCATGTCTACTCCTATGGAATCTAACTTAAAGAAGTTAAGTGTTTCTGTAGCTAACTCTGGTTTTGCAGATCCATCAGAGTACCGATAGTTGATTGGATCACTGATGTATCTTGTTAACATTAGACCAGACATATGTTTTGCTGTGAATGCTCTCAGCCAGTTTATGAGCATACCCAAACATGTCCATCTTGTTGCGGCCAAGCACATCCTAAGATATTTGCGAGGCACAGTTGGTTTTGGGCTGAAGTATCCACTTAACACTCCAATAATCTTGGAAGGTTATTCAGATGCAGACTGGGCTGGAAGCGTCAAGGACAGGAAAAGCATCTCCGGTATTTGTTTTAGCTTGGGATCCGCAGTAATCTCTTGGGCTTGCAGGAAACAATCCTTAGTGGCATTGAGTACTGCTGAAGCTGAGTATATTGCAGCAAGTGTAGGTTCTAGAGAAGCAGTGTGGCCTCGCAAGCTTCTTGCAGGGTTGTTTGGTCAGGCTTGGGATCCTACAGTTATTCACTGTGATAACCAAAGTTGTATTAAAATGTCCATCAATCCAGTGTTTCATGACAGGTCAAAACATGTGGAAACCCACTATCATTTCATTCGGGACATGGTGCAAAGAGGAGCTATTCAGCTGAAGTATGTCAGCACTGATGAGCAGGCTGCAGATATTCTTACCAAGCCTCTATCCAAAGTGAAGTTTGCATACTTCAGGGACAGACTTGATATTATGGAAAATGAAACCCTAATTGAGAGGGAGTCTCAATCTCAGTGATACGTTGTGTTGTATCAAACCACCCTCTGCGGGCAATGTAAGGTGGTATTGTAAACTTCTTAGGGAGAAGTATAATTATTAACCATCCTCTGCGAGCAATGTAAGATGGTATTGCAAATGTTAAACCACCCTCTGCGGGCAATGTAAGGTGGTATTGTAAACTTCTTAGGGAGAAGTGTAATTAGTAACCATCCTCTGCAGGCAATGTAAGATGGTATTGTAAATGTTAAACCATCCTCTGCGGGCAATGTAAGATGGTCGAAAAGATCCTCTCCATCCTCTGCGGGTAATGTAAGGTGGATCCAGTCTATGCTTGTGTGCAAGCTGGAAGATTGTATTATGTAATTCCATTCCTTGCTTGTGTATGCAAGATGGAAGATTATAGTTATGTTCTCCCTAATTAAGAGGGAGTGTTGATATTAATTAGGTAAGGGCGGATTCATATTGCCTTGGGCAACATTGGAATCCGCCCAAAAAGGGGCTGGCCCCTTTTCCTTCCAACGTGGCCCTATCCCCCACGCTACATCAAATAAACATTCAACGTGCTGTCCAATAGGGCCGACCCTATTAACAAAGGCAGTTAAAAGGAAATAATTAAAAGATTAATTATTTGAGAAGCCGACCTAGTTAAGGGGTTCGCTCCATATAAATAAAAATTAAGATTCATTTGTTATTCAAGCAAGCAAACATAGGCTCTCTCATCCTATGCGAAAATTCATCTGTCTACATAGTGCGAACTTCAGTCAACTTCAAGCAGCAACCTCATTCACCATTTGAAGATGTGAAATTCACCTTAGGGTACTTGACAACATTTAGGGTATGCACAGCAAACTGATTGAAGGTTGCACAGCAAACTGATTGGAGATCTACCAGCTATCCATATCCAGTGAAGTACTAATTGAAGGACTGTCAACTTAAGGTCATGCACAGCATAATTCTAGATGCAAATACCTCCATTAAAAAGTGCAGACTTCATCATCAAAAGGTGCAGACCTGTGTACTTCATATTGATATTGAAGACAGGTTATCAAAGCTCTGAGACATCATATCAGACTTGGAGCAGATCTAAAGAAGAAGGCTGTTTATATCTGATTTGGTGCAGTCTTGGTCAAGCTTGTGTGCTGACCTAGTTATCAAATTAGAACAAACAGATTGCTGTTTGTTCATCATCATTAGCATTAAAGAGATAAGTATTGTAATCTATCGAATTGGTGACAATCAGATAAGGATCATTCCTTGCTGGGTTTTCCTCCAAGAGGGAGGTTTCCCAGGGTAACTCGTGTTTTGTGTTATATTGTTTATGCATTTCATTTAGACTATGTTTGTTTAATTGTTCAGCTAACCTTCATGTTAATATAAGTTGTCAAAGATACAATTCTGATTTTTGCTCTTACTGTTAATCTGAGACCTAAAATACAACAGAGATAGCTTGCTTTGACTTCATTATATGCATTTCAAGGATAATTTATTTCTCCTTATAATGCGTTGGTCAGCTTTGGGATTGTGTTGGTTAACAGATTTGCCTTTCTTTAATATTTTTTGTCATGATCGTGCATAACTCTGCTGAAAAGCAAAAGAAACCAATAGTTGGGTGAACCGATTATTGGTTTACCCTCTACATAAGAGTGCAGCTCCCCGTATGATATCCAATGAATTTTTATGCAAATTAATCACAAAGAAATGCACTATTTACCAAAAAGCGAGAAAGGCTTTCACATCCATTTGTCAACACAATATGAATGCTACAAAATACTCATTCATAAATGTAAAGCTCACAGACTTGAACTTTGAATATTTCACTCTTATATAAAACTTATTTCACTAAGTATACTCAATGTGTTATGAATGCTGATCGAGACTCACTCATGCCTCAAAGGACAAGGGGGATCAGAATCATTCAAACAACAACAAACAACAATTTCCTTAATCAAATGAATTCACAAACTTATAATAAGCGGATAATCAAAGAAGTAAAATATTCTGCACGCAAACATATATCCCAACAGAGATTTGTTCTTTCATTCAAACACACAGATTTGAAGGCCATGCAAAATATATCATTTCATTCATAGATAAAATGTCTTCACTGAAAATTCCGAAAGAAAACCAAGTCTATTTATCCAAATCAAAGTTTTTCGGACCTGAATAAAAGCTTGCTTAATTACATATATAGCCTCTAGGCTAATAGTTTTTGAAATAACCCGAGTTTTTAAACTCCATCCTAGAGTTAAAAGATACTGTTTTACTTAAAACTGGATAAAACTTAAACGACCAAGGGCCACAGACAGAATAACAACTCATTCATAACCCTATCAAGATTCCAATGTGGTAGAGGAAACAACTCGTTTATCCTGTTTCGCCGTAGTGCGACGTACATTTCGCCACTCCAAGTGTGCCGTTGAGAAGTTGAGGATGACTTGCTAGTGCGGGAGCCCAGTATGTAGAATGCTTTGTTTCCAGACTTCTTTATGCATGTTTACCTGCATGACTTTAATTTTATGCGCTTCTAGATGATCAAAGCAAACTACTAACATTGACTCGATGCTAGCCACCTTGGAGAAGTCATCCGTAGTTAGAGACTTTGTTTCTTAAACGAGTTGGACTCTCTCCTTAAAAGTTTTGACCATGTCTGCTGCAAGCTCGATTGTCTGTCCATCATGCTTCAACAGCTGTATATTGATGCATTTCAAATCTTTTTGCATCGTATCAATGAGCTCTTTCAATCCTTTTAATAATTTGATGGATTCTTTGTGACCCTGTTTAATGATTGAGTTTCTCCATTCAACGTTTTTCCTTGATACATACAATACATTGTCATCGAAGTTATCCACAAGCTTCTTGGCAATAAATTTCATGATCCCAAATTTCTGTACATCATTCATATGTGCTAAGACCGCTACCCATTTATTTCTTTCTTTGTCCCATGTTGTAGCTTCCAACTCCAGTTCTTTACTCACGTCTATAGCATTATCATATACCTTGATTAAGCTAGCAATGCAATTTGTTCCTTGCTGCACTATGGAGTCAAGCCATTCATCAAAAATCTCAACTATCATATGTCTTCTTTGAACCTGATCCAATAGCTTTTGGTTTAATGGTGATTTAGGGTCAAAAGACAATGACATCTGTGTCAGAGGCTGAGGACTCCGGTGATGTATGGCATTGATATATTTTGCCATCTGTGTAACAACCTGTTTCAATTCCCGTTTGTCCTTCTCATCTTTCCATGTTCTGGATATCATTCTTTTGGTGGAGGATTCTAAATATTTGGCATCCACAACTCTTGAAGCAACTCTTAAAGTCAATTTTCTCAACAACAAAATCTTTTTCAGTGGCATTTTCTGGGTCTTTATCTGAGATAGGCTTTGCTACTTCCGCTACCCAATGCCCCATGTCATCATTGACCTCCATCATGGCCTCTGTTTTAAGCATTTTGGGTTTGGATATTTTTCCAAGGCACTTACTAACCATATCTTCCATGGGAATGGTAATAGGAACCACACTGCGTTTCTTGCCAATAGAAGCTCCAAGCCATTGAGAAACGTTGGAAGTTTCTTTGGGCGAAGGTGTCAGATAATCAAGTGGATCGACAATTGCCATGGTGCTCATTGGATTTGGATTTTCTTCAGATTCTTTCTCTGCATCCGCATCCTGTATTGAAGGATTATTTGACACGTGATCATCCATGGCCACTTGGGTTTCCTCACTTGAATCTAAGTCCACAACAATCTGGTCCGCCGCTAGTTTCTAGTTTCTCTTTCTGCTCCTAGACCGGGTGACTCGAACCGTTGAGGAACTCAATGGAGATTTCTTTGACCTCTTGGTTTGAACTTCTCCAATTTTCGGCCTTGTGGCACCTGCAATATCAACAATAACATTAGAGGAGGAAGTGGGAGTTTGTGTTGTAGCATAAAGTGGACCAACTATTAACTCTTTAGGAGTAATGATTGGCTCCTTTCTAAATTTGCGGTCCCTTAACCACTTCTCCGTTCTCCTTATAACATTGAAGGACTTGGCTTGGATACTTTCTTCTTCTCTCCTGTCCCAATCAATTTCAGGTATGGGTTGCCCTTGAACCCTTGCATTGAATTCAGGTTCTAACACATTTTCCCCCTCTTCTTGTATTCGTGCCACATTTATTGACAATCTCACTGTAACAACCTGTTGTAAAGTGAACCTTGACCACAATCTCCTTCTTACTTCAAATTCATCGCAGCAATTTTCCAAATTAACTTCTAATTGGGGTTCATGAAAGAAATTGACATGAACATTGAAATGTTCCACAACATAGCCTCTACTATCGAACTTAGGTTGGGCAATGTAGGGCTGTAAATTCAGTTTCTTGAACTCTAATTCTTAGTTCAAAGCATCAGAAACGGATTTGCAACTATAATATCCAAGTTCAATTGGGAAGGCCACTCCAAATTTACTCTTCGCCCCTAACTTTTTATCAATGTGGGCAAGCTGTCTGCAAACTTCAATAAGTATATAACTATCAAAGGCATACCTGGGCAAATTGAATGGTTCACCTTCAAAGCCCCCCACTCTAATGTACGTAAATTTGGGAAATTGGATAAAACAACTTCCATATATACTGACCATCTGCATGGCTTCGACTGACATTCTTGTAAATGTAATTCAAATTTATGTTGAAAATCTGAAGTTGTAAGAATTTAGATATTCTTTTACTTTCTTATTGAATTACTTCAATGCTTAAGGAATATATTTAATCTTTTACTGTTTGTATTGATTGTTCCTTCTTATATCGTAGATTGCTGTAGATAACATTTATTGATTTTGATATTTACTACAACATCCTTGATGGCAAATATATAGGCATAGCCTTGAAAGATCAAGGGATGCCTTGACCGGACATGTCTCTTGACATGTCCGATCAAGACATGTCTTGATCAATCCAAGAGAGGTGCCTTTTCATTAAGAAAAACCGATAACTATTGGTTTATATAAATGCCGATACATAAAGAATAATAATCGATCCCAATTGGTTTATGTGTAATGCTGTTTTAATCATAATCATAACCGATAACAAATTGGTTTATTTCCATTGCAATTTAATTATCATTTTAACCGATAACCTACGAAACCCGGGGACGCGTCCCCTACCTGAAAACCCCCGTCCCAGTCCCGGGGACGTTTCGGGTGGACGTCCCCCCCCCGTCCCCAAATTGTCAAAATTTTGAGGGGATGTCCCCGAAACGGGGGGGACGGCTTCCCTAGTTGTGGGGGACGTCCGTACGTCCCGGGGACGGCTGGGGACAGATTGGGGACGTCCCAGCCGTCCCGGGGACGGCCAGACGTCCCCCACATCTAGGGCTAGGGAAATATATATATATAAAAAATGTCGTATTTTCAATTTTTTTTAATGATGTTTTTTGCGTAATTGAGGGAGTGAAATATCTAATGATGCCCCTTGACCCCAAGTTGGGGGCGCTGCCCCCAAACCCCCGTAAAAAAATATAGGGGGGAACTGCGCTGATGGAAGTAGTGAAAATTTAACCTCTGAGTCTGATTAGGCTCCATTATGTATTTTATTTCTTTAATATCTATTATGATATGCATATTGACAATGTGAATGAATTGAAATTCTGAATTATGAGTGCATATTGAGTATTGAGTCTATTGATAATGTTGTATGTTCGATGTTTGCATTCTAAAATGTTTTCATAGTATCATACACATGCTATATCCATGTTTTCATATGAATATAATGTATAGATGCATGCTTTATCCATGTTTTCATATGAACATTTAGAATTTTCCTATATATTTTAAATTTTCCCTATATTTTATACAGCCGTCCCCTTTGCCGTCCCCCCCGTCCCCAAATTTGGGAAAAAAATTTGCCGTCCCAGAAACTCGTCCCCCCGTCCCCCCGTCCCCCCGTCCCGGAAACTTGGGGTAACATAGCCGATAACCAATCGGTTTATTCTTAATGCTATTAATGATAATCGATACCAAACATGGTAAGTGTAATTTGAATATGTAAATCAAATAGAGGATCGGTATAAGAGCAAAAGCAAGTTTATAAGATAACTATTATAGTTATCATATGACAACACAAATTAGTGTTGTTATATGACAACTATAATAGATATACAGATCCGATCACATTCACAGCATAAGAAATATAACTGAAATCTCTGCATAAGAAATGTACACCTCTTAGAAATGTACACAAGGGGTGGAGCCCATAAAGTCATAACACGACAAAAGAAGTTTACACATTAAACATCTCATATATTAGTACAAATTATAAAGCAAATTTCAATTCAATCATACCAAGTCCTTTTTTGAAGTGTTCAACTTTTACTTTGGATAGAGGCTTGGTCAGTATGTCTGCTGTCTGGTCTCCTGTACTGATATACTGCAACTGAATCAAACTCCTATCCACCATATCTCTCACATAGTGATAAGGAATATCTATGTGTTTGGATTTATCATGAAATACAGGGTTCACAGAGAGTTTTATACAACTCTGATTATCACAATGAATTATAGTAGGCTTCAGTGGCTCTCGGAATAATCCCACAAGTAGTTTCCGTAGCCATACAACTTCTCGTGCAGCCATGGAAGCTGCGATATATTCGGCCTCTGTAGAACTTTGAGCTACTGAAGACTGTTTCCTGCTAATCCAAGATATCATGGCTGAACCCAAGCTGAAGCAGCACCCTGAGGTGCTTTTCTTGTCAGTCACACTTCGAACCCAATCTGAATCAGTGAACCCGTGAAGATCCAAACCAACATTCTCATACTTGAGTCCATAGTTAAGAGTGCCTTGAAGGTATCTCATGATATGTTTTACAGCCATAAGATGAATCTCCTTAGGTTCACACATGAACTGACTCAGGGCATTTATTGGATAACATATATCAGGTCTAGTATTGACTAGGTACACCGTACATTAATGGTCCAATCATCTATCTATAGAGAGTAGGATCTATCAATGGGGAATCTGTTGCTGCCTCCTTTAGTTTGTGAAGATTAGTGTCCATAGGAGAAGTCATGGGTCTGCATTTCATCATACCAAATCTCTTCAATATGTCTAAGGTGTATTTTCCTTGATTAAGCATAATATTGTTAGAGTTTTGCCAAACTTCCAATCGAAGAAAGTAATGTAGAAGGCCTAAATCCTTCATATCAAACTCCTTTTCAAGGTCTTTTTTACAACATATAAGATCAATATCGACATATCACCTTTGACTTTCTTGAAGTAAAGATTCGGATCTGCATCATTCTTTGAGAATCCCAATCCTAGGAGATAGCTGTCAATTCTTTCATACCAGGCATTGGGAGCTTGTTTTAGACCATATAGGGCTTTCTTTAATATGCACACGTGTCTTTGCAATGGGGCGATGTGTGAAAACGTCACAACATGGGTCCCCATTTGCAATGGGGCGATGTGTGAAAACGTCACAACATCTAGCGCCACCTTGAATAAATGTTGAAAACATTTCAGAGATAAAGACTCAATCGACACGTAGAACCTCTGGAAAATTCAACCTAGCTCATCAAGAGATTAGAAAATGTACTCAAAGTAGAAGGAGAATCCTTAACCATATCTAGACACTTAGTCTTTGATTACCCAGGTGTGTGCAAGTGTATTCATTCCTCTCGACAAGACAACTATGACTTTCAGGTTCCCCTGTGATTAGCTACGTAGTTTATCTAAACTTCAAAAGCATCCTGGATAGAGCCTCGCTGCCAGTCAGACGTCCATAGTCCTGACGAGGTTATCGCCGCAAGCTCACGAACATTGCTCCATTGCCAGCCAGGCGTCTATAGCCCCGATGGAGTTACTCGCATATTCCCCTTAGCCAACTTTGATATTTCATTTCATTTCATTTTTCTCTTCATTTTTCTCTTTCATTTTCTCTTTTTTCTCATTTTTTCCTTTTGATATTGCTTTTTCTCTTCGTCAATTCCTTTGGCTCGTAAGCAGTGAAGCTTACTAGGGTTTGAGGATTGCGGTGGCGCTGAAGCCAGATTTTAGATTTTTTCACCAATCACAGCTTTGCCTGAAAACCATAATGACTCGGAGTCTATTAATGTGTGAAGATATAGTAATCAACAGATGTCGGCATCAAGACACAGAAAATGATTCCCTTCCAAGTCAAGCACAGGTCCTAATCAGATGATAAAACTGGAGAGGAACAACCTCGGATTCTGAGCACTTCATGAATAGATATCTAAGAAATGAGTCTAACATAAGATCCAAGATATTGCCAGTGTGCGGACAACAACACGAACGCCTTTCTCACAAGATGGAGGCTCCCACTCAAGACACCTAAACTAAAGCAAACCGACCGACAAACCGACCCAAAACAAACTAAACTAAAAACGCACACCAAAAGCAAACTACCTAAAGAAAGCAAACAACTAAACTACCTGAGCCCCACTAGATCATGAGTCAAATGACTCAAGGCAAATCAAGAACAAGGCTCAAAAGACCTCTAATCTAAAAATACGAAAAGAAAACCTACTCTAAACCTATATACAAGAGTCCTAGACTCGACACGACTCAAAGAAGCAAAATATATACATGACTTTACATGATTTCTCAGGTTGTGCAACAGGAGCATGGCAAACGTGACGGTTCTCAATCGGGCAAATTCATCCTTGAACATAGAAAAGCAAACTTTCACCACGCATTTCTCATACTCAAGCAAGTTTTCACTCAAAATGATCAATTGGGGTAATTCGTTAGGACCATGATCAATCCAGATGCAAGTTGTTTTCCCAAAATCCCCATAATCAAAATCATAATAACTTTCAAGGCTAGGACTAAGGAAAGAGACAACCTGGCATATTTCAAGCTCATACGGAATTGTATTGTCGGAAGTGAGGTCACCAGCTACTTCAGGAGGTCGCCATTGGTGATGAATCATTCCACGAGCATCCACAACATGTTGATCTAGATTAGGAAGTTCCTCTTGAAACAAGCTCAGCGCCCCTTTGAATAGCTCAAGATTCTCTGTTTTCACTGAGATATCTTGCATAAACTAGGCATCTTCATGAAACTTTGTTAGCATATCTTCAAAAATGAGAGTCTCCTTGATGGATTGAGCTTCAAACATCTCCTCTAGTGGATCAAAGATAATCTCAGGTGGCCTTTCTCCTTCATGCATAGTCTCTGGAGGTCGGAGCTGATGGTGGATCATATCACTCACAGTAACTTGCTTATCTAGAAAAAAATTTGACAGTGATTCCATTTGCGTTTCCTCTACAAGATCTTTCAATGCTTGCTCAAATAGCATAATGGTGATGAAATCTTCAAGCGCCCCTTTGAATTGTTCTTCATATCTGGGCTCACTTACGATGATCTGTGATTCTTCATTCAATATCTCAACTTGATTGTCTTCTTCAATGAGAACATTTGAAAACTCCTGCAATTCAATCTCAAGGATCTCCTTTTGTAGCATAAACGAGAATTCTTCAAGGAATGAGTCGTCCTCTTTAATTGCTTGTTCAACTCCCGGATCTTCCTTTATCATTGCTTGAGTACTCTCAACTAATTCTTCAACTTTTGTTTTATAGTATTCTTTTTCAGGTGCAAGGTATGGCGGGCTATCCATTGTAATACATTGATCCTCAGGTGCATTTGTATCGTCGACGTACAATTGATCCTTCTCACATTCAGATGTTGGAGCAATGTCTTGTTCATGGGTTCTCCTAAATTCGGCTGCGAGATGTGCACCCCAAGATTTGTTCATAATGCATTCTTCCTCGGACAAAGTTGGCATTCCAAACTGGTTTCTGACTTGATTGATAGCCATTTCACATACTGAGCAAGTAAATTCAGAGTGAGGTGAGTTGTGAATTCTACACCACAATGGTAGCAATATGTTCTCCAAACGCATTTCACCATCCAAAATGAGTTGACTCTCGATCATCCACATGAAGCTTAGAAGTGGATCTTTGCTCTCTGGGACACTGAAGTTGCTCTCTTCTGTCTCTGGCCTGGGGACATCCCAAAAGAAGATTTTTCCCTGCGCTGCCGATTCCATCCTTGATAAGTACTTCAAGCAATGCATCTCATCATGTTCCTCTGTCTCATGGACTCGACACTGCCCTGGTCTTGCAAACTCGGACAATCTTCGTGGATAAAGTTGCGTATCTAATCTCCACCAAAGTTCAGGAAAATCAACATGTTGCTCCTCGTGAAACTGTTGCCGCTCCATTGAGAAATTTTTTCTTTTTTGATTTTTTGATTTTTCAATTTTTTTGGATTTTCTATTTTTCACTTTTTTTGGATTTTCTATTTTTCACTTTTTTTTTGGATTTTCTGGAATAAGAGAGATCTTGAATATCTCGGATTCAACTTGAACGTTCAACTGGTTCCAGCTTGATTCCTTCTTGCGTAAGTCCAACTGACGATCCAGCAGTCACCTTCCTTCGAGTGTTTGAGAAAAAGCTTTCCACTGATCTTCCTTGGATTCAAGAGTTTAGAAACTGAAGTCTAGCTCCTTAAGCATTCATCGAGATCATGCCCTCCTTCTAGCGCCAATTCTGTTGACGTGTATTTTGTACACCATCATACACAGAATAAAATACCTAAAGGCATCTTATCCTCTCTTGAGAAAATAGTCTCTAACTGCTGAAGATTCACGTAAAGGATCAGTTAGGTAGACTCCAAGGTTCTTTGATGTAGGGTCTCTACGTGTGGACAAGCTCCAGTGGTATGATGTGATTTGCTGGGATCACAAGGGGACTTACATGTGATGATTGAACTTCCGATCTGCTTTGCTGGACACAGGCTCTTACTGACTTAGATTTGAAAAAAAAATGAAAAAAGGATAAGGGCGAAGAGAGGATCTAATCCTAATACTAAGAATGTAGGAGCAATGACTTGATTTTTGATGAAACTCTAACTAGATCTTGTTTTGACATCAATGGAACATCTACACAAGACTAGTGCGATCTTCTAAGGGAAGCTTTATGATGTTCAAATCATCACCGCAGGCATAGATACCATCCAAGTTGATGCATATCAATGAAGAGGCAACAATTTGAAATTGAGCTTAAGCTAAACGATTCCAGTTGACTACACAAGGCAAGTCTGCAATCAACAAACTGCTAGTAGTATGGATATACGAATTCCACCATCAATCAATCACATTCCCTCCATTCATTTAATCATCTACCATCTAAGATTGAAGACTCAACAAGAAACCATGCAAATTGCAAGAAAAACGACATATTTCACCATTACTTCAATGAAAATGGAGTTTGTTTACAATCAATGGCAACAATTTCTTGCCTTGTCCTCCTATTCTACTCTCTAACTACTAACTACTTTCAACTATTTCTAACTATCTCTCTCTAATTCTCTCTAATTGCTCATTATTAGCCTTTACAAATGAAATGCCTGGGCTTATATAGTGCCCACAATACAATTTGATGGCTTAGATCAATTCAAGATCAATGGCCAAGATTTTACAATGAAAACCCTAATTAGGGTTTGTTACAACCATTACATAACATTTAATGCTTGACCAATGATAAAATTGTATTGCTTGGACACATGTCCCTTCTAGAAAAATCGACCAATGGATAGCCGGGGTAGGTACATCGGAGTTTGTGCCACCTTCCATGAGTTAAGTACATTGAATCTGGACATGCTGAGATGGACCTCGCTGATTGGAGACGTGATGACTAGGATGCCACCTCATCTGACACTTGGAACTTGGTAGATATTCAACTTGATGTTGTTGAGAAGCTTGCTTTAATTAATTCATCTGGAACTATTTTGCTTCTTCAACGAGCCCTTGTTCTAACTCCTTGCGTCCTTGATGTGCAGGAAGATGATGTACCTCGCCTTGGAACACTGGATTGAAAGAGTTCGCCCTTGTCCTGGCTTGATCGTCCTGGCGAAGACCGTCCTTGATCCGACTTGATTTTCCTTGAAGAGATCTCCATTTGATGCCTACACAACATTTCAGAATTAGTACCATGATTTTGCAATACATAACATAAATTAGAGAGCAATTTTTAGGAAACTTAATGATAAGTCCTTTATTAATCATTTCCTAAAAACGATTGAGCTAAGGCAAAACAAAATTTCAAAATTCAAAATTAAGGCAATGACGATCAAAATTCGAAATTAAAACAAAAAATCCATATCGCCATACCTCTTTGAGAGCTAACTCTAGAATGCAAAATGAGGAATTTGCCTAGGCAAAATTTGAAATAAGATGGTCTTTCAACGTGATCTTTTCTTCAAAATATCAATTTCGCCACCTTTTGAGTTGTCCTTGACGTGATCTTCAATGCCTTTGACAATTCGCACCAATAGAAACTTCAAGATTCGCACCACCTTGCTTGGAATGAAATTCGCTCCTTTGAATACAACTTCGCACTTCTCAAATCGCATGTGAATGAAGAATGATAATGTGAAAATGAAGATTTCACCACCCTCCCTTTATAGCGCTCACACCACAATTACCATATAGGCCGACTTGGAGATAAAACCACTTTTTAAAATGATTTTTAAATTAAAATGACAAGGCCGACCTCCCTTTGTAGCGCTTCAAATTCGATTTTTATTAATTAATTAATTAATTATTAATGCCTTACGTTTTTTAATTTGCAAATTTCAATTTTAATAAAGGCAAAAATAATTAATAAAAGATAAACGCCATATTAAATGCTAATTAAATTAGATTTTCAATTTTATCGAACTTAGCATTTAAGGAAATTTGAATTGTTTATTTGGCGCCAAAACTATGAAAACAAAAGGGACGTACCTCATCGCCCTGGTCCCTTGGAGAGGGACAGGAGCGATCCATGATTTTGTCATAATTCTTGCGTTTTCAACGTTCAACTCCTTCATTCCCACGTTCAAAAATCGATCATCTTGTTGGGTTCTTCGAATTAGATTACCTTGCATGTGTGCATAAGTGTCTTTAGATGTTCATCGCCCTGGTCCCTTGGAGAGGGACAGGAGCGATCTCCATTGTTTCTCCTTGATCTTGCATCTTTGAACTTCAATCTTCATTGTGGGGACAAACAACGTTATTCCTTCATTCCTTTCTCATTTCACTTGAATTTTACAAGGCGCTTTGATGTTTAGAAGATCATCGCCCTGGTCCCTTGGAGAGGGACAGGAGCGATTTTGCTCTTGTGGGCCTCATTTCACTTCATCACCTTCGAAAATTATATTCAACGGATTCGCAATGCCTCCTTTCATTCATTCATGCCTTGAGATCGGTTGAAATTTGGCGAGAAAATCATCTACAACAAAAATCGCTCTGGTCCCTTCCTGAGGGACAGGAGCGAACTTAAGCATTTTGGTCCTTTGTTGACGTTTGATAATCTTCAATTTGTCTTCAACGGGTTCGATTGACCTCCTTCCTTGCCTTCAAACATAAAGTTGACTTGATCTTTGCCCAGATCGTACCTTATGAAGAATTTCGCTCTGGTCCTTCAGTGAGGGACAGGAGCGAATTTGACCCTCTAGGCAAAAACTTCATCATTTCGTTGTTTTTGATCAAGTCTGGATGTTCTATCATGCTCATTTCGTCCTTCACCATGCCTTTGATGTCTCGATTCGTCCAAACAAGGTCAGGAATGGCTCAACTAAGCATTTTCGCTCTGGACCCTTGGTGAGGGACACGAGCGATTCGCCTTGGTCCCTTGGAGAGGGACAGGAGCGCTTTTCGCTCTGGACCCTTGGAGAAGGACACGAGCGAAATTTGACTTTTCGCACTCTCTATCAGGATAATTTTTATGGAATATAACATTAAAGTATAAGTGACATTTCCTTCTATGTTTCTTCTTTCTTATACTTTAAGTTATATTCCATATATACTTTCAGGATGTTTGAGAGTGGTTTCAGACCTCCAGGAGTTATATTGCAAAATCTAGTTTTTGGAGGTTTTTTCAGTTTCCAGACTTAGTCAAATTTCAGGATCAGGACATTCCAGACTTAGCCAAATTTCAGGATCAGGACCTCACTCAAGCCGGACTTGCTACCCTGTTGATCTCCCCGACAGCACTTCAAGTTATATTCATTTGATAAAATGTACCTCTTTGGACCTTCTCACATCGTCAAGACGTTAAAATCTTGCAAGGACAAAGCAAAATTGGATTTGTAGCTCCGGTCCTTCACTGAGGGACAGGAGCGATTTTTCCCCTGGAGGCATTTCTGTGTTCATGAAAATCTTCAATTTATATTCAATGGAAAGATCTCGCCTTTCTCCATCACTTCCAATTCGTAATTCATCTTGACCCTGCAGGAATAGTAAAATATTTGAAAACGAGCTCCCGTCCTTCACTGAGGGACAGGAGCGATTTTGCTCCTACAGGCCAAAATAACATGATTTTACACATTTTAACACTTCACAAGGCGAAAACAAATCATTAGAGATGCCTAGGATCAAAAATCAAAAATGTCAAAATTTGGTCAAAAATATTCAATTGGACAAAAATTCACATTTCATCTTCAACACTTAGACAAATTTAAGCTCTGCATTCAAAATTCCAATTGAAAATAGACCATTCTGGCGAATTCATTTCATTCAAAATTTGCATTCTAGAAAAGGAAACTCAAAAAGCTCTCAAAACCGACTGGATTCAAACCAAAACCCTAAAAAGCAAAGCGAAAACGAGCAAAAAACATGGGTCCCCATTTGCAATGGGGCGATGTGTGAAAACGTCACAACAGGTATCTAGATATCCTAAAGTGGGTGATATCGAGCTTTATCCCGGTGAAAACTTCTTCAGGAGTTTTGTCTTCAATGTGGGAGTGAGGACATCTATTTTGTATGTATACAGCAGTGTTGGAGGCTTCTGCCCAAAGATGAGTTTCTAAGTTTTGATCAAGAAGCATGGCTTTGGCTGCTTCTACAATGGTTCTATTTCTCCTCTCAGCAACCCCATTTTGTTGGGGGTTGTAAGGAACAGTGAACTCCCTCTTAATCCCAGCTTCTTTACAAAATTTCCTAAAAAGTTTGAGGTATATTCCCTCCTATTATCAGTCCTTAGGATTTTTATTTTCTTTCCGGAAGAGTTTTCAGAGAGAGATTTGAATTCATTAAATCTCGAGGATCTCTTCAGATTCTTTACATTTAAGAAAGTAGATCGAGGTCTTCCTGGAGAAGTGATCAATGAATAATACATAATAAAGGAACCCTCCTAATGATGGTACAGACATTGGCCCACATAGGTCAGAGTGAACTAGTTCTAAAACATTGCTTGTTTTCCTAGAACTATTCTGAAAGGAACTCTTAGTATTTTTGCCTAGGGCACACCCCTTTCATGTACCAAAATGGTATTGTTTTAACTTAGGCAAACCAATTACTAATTTTTCCATTGAACATAAAGCACAAAAGTTTAAATGACCTAATCTTCTATGCCAAATTTCATTAGAATCTGCAATCTCATGAAGTAGGGCTAGGTTAGATTCAGTACATACCTCATACAAATAGCCTTTTCTATGCCCTATGGTTATAGCTTTCTTGATGGAAGAGTTTTGTGGCCATGCTAGAACTTTACCATTCATGAAGGTTATTCTGTACCCATCATCTTCAAGTGCATATACGGAGATTAAGTTCCTCTTGATGACGGGAACAAATAGGACTCCGGTGAGTTGGAGGGACATGCCTGTCTTCAGCTTAATGGTGCAGGTACTGACGCCTTTCACTGGATGTGCAGAGTCATCACCAATGGTTACTTCTTCATCAATTTCTTCTAACATGGAATCCAATAATTCTCCATACCCAGTGATGTGTTTTGAAGACGCACTGTCAATGATCCAGGTGTTAGATTTATTGGATACTTGGCTAGAAAGGGCAGAGTAAAATACATGCTTCTCGGAGTCATGTTCTTCCCTTTTCACTTTTGCAAATGTAGCTTGTTGTTTGATTCTATCCGGACATTTTGCTGCTTAGTGCCCATATTGATCACACCTAAAGCACTGAATGTGGGAGATGTCTTTCTTAGATGACCCTTTCTCACATCGGTTCTTTTTCTTCTTGAAATGTTTCTTCTTGCTTTTCTTGGTGGAGTTTGTATTTAGAACATGGAGATCTTCATCTATGTTTTTTCTATGTTCTTTTGCTTGATCCCCTTCTTATTTAACGTTGACTCCTCTTGAAGACAATTTGCTCTTAGCCTTTCAAATTTAGGATATTTAGCCCTTGCACTAATGCCTTGGACGAATGTTTCCCATGTACTAGGCAACCCATCTAGAGCAATGAGCATTAGCGCTTTGCTTTGGATCTCATATCCAAGCGTTGCCAATTCATCCCTTAGGGCTGATATCTGCATAAAGTATGCATTGATTGACTCTTCTTTGTTCATACTTATATGATTTATTTCCCTTTTTAGAGCCAAGGTTCTACTTGCATTGGTTATCTCGAATGCACTTTCGAGTGCTTTGAACATATGGTAGGCAGTCTCATGTTTTGTTATTATTGGCATAATATGATTTCTCACTCCATCGACTTTGATCTTCATGGCTTTTTCATTTCCCTCAATCCATGTCGATTTGTCAGGTTCATTCTCTTGTTCTTTAGATTCAACTCTTACAAATGATTCAACTTTATTCTGTTTTAAAATCATCTTAATTCTGAATTTCCATGCTGAGAAATGATTGCCTCCTTCAAGTCTATCCTCAAATCTGATAGCATTAGCCATGGGAAATGTGATGTTTATATCCTCGATTTGAACTTCTCAAATTTGAATGCCTTAGGTTTGATCAACCTAGCTCTGATACCATGTAAATGTAATTCAAATTTATGTTCAAAATCTGAAGTTGTAAGAATTTAGATATTCTTTTACTTTCTTATTGAATTACTTCAATGCTTATATATTTAATCTTTTACTGTTTGTATTGACTATTCCTTCTTATATCGCAGATTGCTGTAGATAACATTTATTGATTTCGATATTTACTACAGCATCCTTGATGGCAAATATATAGGCATAGCCTTGAAAGATCAAGGCATGCCTTGACCGGACATGTCTCTTGACATGTCCGATCAAGACATGTCTTGATCAATCCAAGAGAGGTGCCTTTTCATTAAGAAAAACTGATAACTATCAGTTTATATAAATGCCAATACATAAAGAAAAATAACCGATCCCAATCGGTTTATGTGTAATGCTGTTTCAATCATAATCATAACTGATAACAAATCGGTTTATTTCCAATGCAATTTAATTATCATTTTAACCGATAACCAATCGGTTTATTCTTATTGCTATTAATGATAATCGATACCAAACATGGTAAGTGTAATTCGATTATGTAAATCAAATAGAGGATTGGTATAAGAGCAAAAGCAAGTTTATATGATAAATATTATAGTTATCATATGACAACACTAATTAGTGTTGTTATATGACAACTATAATAGATATACAGATCCGATCACATTCACAGCATAAGAAATATAACTGAAATCTCTACTTAAGAAATACGATCATAGATTAGAAATGCATATAAAGATGATTATAACAAGTTCAATCAATCATGATGTCTACCATTAGCTTGTAGTCTTATCGATAGAATAGATGAATGAATGAGAGATGAATGAAGTCTCTCATTCAATCATTTATCTTACCGAAGCTACATAGTCTGAACAATTCTTTTATTTGTGTCTCCCTCCAGTTCAAAGACAAGTCTGCCTGTGAAAACATCATTCCATCTTGTAACATTTTCAGCATATCTCTGTTGTTGCAGGCGTGGATAATAATCGTAAACCTTCATGCCATCCACCCAAGGCTCATGATATAAACCTTGCCATTTTCTGGTACAAGCCAGTATATAAAATAAATATGAGGACATATAAAAACTAGACATTCCAACAAAATTACTCAAACCCTCATGAAGCCTTTCAGCAATAACTTGTGCCCAGTCAATATATTTCTCACTAGCTAACAATACCTAAATGTAAAAATACATCCAGTCTTCCCAGTAGAAAGTGAGTGAATTCCCTTTGAGTCTGTTGAACAAAATCACAATATCCCGCACCTTCGTTATGAAATGTTCTCTTGTAAGAGGTTTGGGTAACCGGGAACCCCCTTTCTGAACTTTTAGAAGCCAATTCCTAGCAATGACGCTCTTATAAGTTTTTTTCTTCTCAGAGAAGAATGCGTATGAAGTACCAATGGACCAAACTTCATATGGCTCCTTACGAGGAATTCCAGTTGCAACCATCATTGTTTCCCTGTTAATTTGTACTAACAATTCACCACTGCTGGTCCTAATGCACCTGTTACCGGCATCATACTTGTTCATACATGCTATCACCAATTCTGGGCAAGGGGCGGCAGTTGGGAATGCACCAGCTTCAATTAAGCCACTTTTAACTATCCTTTCCATCATTGAGTTAGCCTCAGGGTTTCTAGCTCTTTTTAAAAAATCTCCTAAGTCAGCTTGGGCTAAAGATGTGTCACCCCATTCTGGAAGTGTACTAACTAAGCATGATGTGCGGCCAAGCTTTGGAAGAGTCGGCCTCATAATGGCCGCTTTTGCATTCATCATACAGTTTCTAGAAAGAACAAAATTCTATTCCAAAACAAAGAATTTTTCTACACTGACTTTCTGAGCTAGGAACACAGCGGAGAAGAAATTATCAAAACTCACCTGTTGCCACCATCAAATTTGTGAAACCCTCGGAAGTATGGAGTTGAAATTACCTTCGGCGCCCTTCGCTTGTCCAACAATAACAACTACCAATGTCACAATTTGAGAACTTACATGTTAAGTGGCAGAAAAATTGAGTAATACCTATGCACGGCTCATGATAATTCATTCGAGCGTGTGAGATAACCCATGATTTGATGGGATTCTGACAACTTTCTTTATTACATATCAACTCCACACAAATGGCTTGAGTTTTCATGATTTCTTTCCATAGTTAGAATTTTAAAATATGATATGCTCAGAATATTCCTTTTGTCGCGCCGCCTTTTCTTTATTAATATCCTTGGGGCTAACTCTAAATGAACTTTTGAACCGTGAACCATTTAACAAGAAGTTCAATGGTTCAAGTTCAATCCTGAGAAAACAAAAGGACTTCCACCTTGCACTTCAACACAACAACTGGGAACGAGCGAAGACTTTTAATAAACATAAAGGAGGACCTTGAACTTTGAACCTTAAACCGCTTTAAAAATGGTTCAAAAGTTCAAGTTCAAAACCGACTTAACACATTAACGCTCGCCCGCTTAACAACAAAACAAAGCCACGACACACATGAAGGCACCAGTTGAACCTTGAACCAAGATGTAGGTTCTACCTATGGGTTCATTGGGACAAAAAAAGTGAATTGTAAAGAAAAGGTACATAGCCAAGGACGGATCAAGCCGAATGGGGAAAGCAACATTAATGACACATTATTTTGCTCAAGAACAAGACTTTAACTGTCGACAAAATAATGGGGCAACAGATTGTTTATTCTTTTTTAATTTTCAAACTCAAACCATTTCCTTTATTTGAGGTCGGCCTTCTTGACAAGGCTTGAGCACTTGCATTGATTACTTTACAAACGCTTTGATGGGGTATTTATCCAGCTCAGCCCCCTTAGCCTACATTTTGGATGCATATAAATGGAGGCTAGGCGCTCAGCCTCAAAACATAATTCAGTTTGCACTTTATCATTAATTCTCTGCTCTGCATATTTGGTCAAATGCGAATTCCACTATGCTTGAAAGGTTTAGTTCCTCTTTGAAATGGTAATTGCATTAATTAATTATGAAGATGAAAGGATACATATAAGCGATTACAAGATGATTTTTGTAAACGAAACAATCGTGACCGAAAGACTGAAATAGAAACTAAAACAACTAAATATTACATAATGACCATTAAATAAACATTAATTACTCTAATACCCTCCCTTAATGGTCATTCTATCAACTACGCCAAGTTGCCCCCCTAAATTTTACAAACTTGTGCAGGCTTAGAGATTTGGTGAGAATGTCTATAGTCTGGTCCACAGTTGGAACATACTACAAGACCACAATTCCATCTTCAACAAGCTGGCGGATGAAATGACAATCAAGCTCTATGTTTTTGGTTTGCTCATGGAAGACTAGATTCTTGGCAAGTTTCAACACCCCTTGATTGTCACAAAAGGTGGGTGAATGACCTGCTAGAGACATTTTAATGTCAGTAAGCATCCTCTGTAGCCATACTGCGTCACATGTTGCTTTAACAGATTCCCGATACTTTGCTTTTGTTGTGGAAAAAGCTACTATCTACTACTGTTTACTGGTCCATGTGATTGCACCCGTACTAAGACTGAAGACATACCTAGAAGTAGACTTCTTGTCATTAACATAACCTGCCCAATCTGAGTTTGTAAAACCAATCAGATGAGTATCTTTTTATTTTTCTGTACAAAATGCTAAAGTTAGGTGTTCCTTTCACATATCTCAGTACATGCTTCGCTGTAACCCAATTTTTTGCTTTAGGGGCTGCCATGAAACAAGCTATATAGCTCATAGCATGACTAAAATTAGGTCTCTTGATGTGTTTTTTTGGGACACTTCGAACACAGAATAAAATACCAAATATTCTATCCACTCTTGAACAAAGAAACCTTATATGCTGAATGATGTGATCAAATAAGGAGACTCCAAGGTTTACAATGCAAACAATCGACTTAATGCTCAGGATAGACTTAGTGATGTATGATGTGATAATGCTGGGATCACAAGGGGACTTACATCTTCATGAACACTACTGAAACGTGGAATCTTACTTAACTCACTTAAGAAATAAAGATGAAAGGAGATAAGGGTTTAGAAATCTGATCTAATCCTAAGGACAATGACAATAAACGATGATTCTTTAATAGACGGACTCCATAATCAAGCTTTGCTTCGCCATGTGGCAACAACTACACAAAACTGATGCAAATGAGAATGAGATTTTAAGGCATGCAAATGTTTGTAGCGGTCTTGAGGACGTTTCAAAGAGTTTGTGGAGGTCATCTGGACAAAAATAATGACTTTTTGGAAGTCTTTTTGAAATCTGATTGGGTCTGTGGTTAAGCATGAGAGTTTGTTTGAGGTTGTAGGGTGTTTGAATGTGTGTTTTAAATCTAATAACAACTTTAGTGAACAGTGAATGAGATATTGTAGAGGTGTGATTCACCGTAGCTTTATTACATGAAGTTTAGGGTATCAAACAGGGGTTACAGGGCAAAGAGTGAAGAATGGCACTGTATTTCAGCTAAGTTTGCAACCATTTACGAGTCTTGCAATTTCCAGGATGGGGGCATGAACAATTTGAGACTCAGGTTCATTCTCATAGATGTGTGAAATAATCTGTAGCAAAATGAGACCATTAAAGAAAGCTCATCAATTACATCAAATAGTCTCAGATTCACTTGATTATTTTAGTATTAAATTCATAAGGCTAGACATCAACGTGAGCTTCTGCCTATAATGTTTGATTTCCAAGTTATCTGAAGATTTTGTATTGTGAACTTTTATAAGGATATCTGGTGTTCAAAGTATATTCATGTATTGTTGTTTTTTTAATAAGAAACATCCTTAATCGAACAAAAAATTTAAACCAGCTTTTGGTATTTGTCAGACTATCTTGAAAATACTTAAAAATATATATTTACGATCTTACATGTCCACTGAATCTATTGGTACTGATTGAAGATTGATTTTTTTGTTGTCAATCACTAAGCAAGGATTTTTGGTTGTTAAGCATACATTTTTTTTTTATCAAATGATTAATGAAAGATTGTATTGTAATTGGTGATCTCTTCTACAGGTTGTTATCTGGATAATTCCAATAATGACAGGTTCGGCTGCGTTGTATATCAAGGATGCTTTACCATATATAATCTTTTTTCAGTATTTCCCACGATTCTTTCGCATTTATCCAATTAACTCAGAGATCGTAAGAACCACTGGACGATTCAATCAAACAGGATGGGCAGGGGCTGTTTACAATTTACTTCTGTACATTATTTCAAGTCATGTAAGTATGGATAAATATTTCAATTTGAGATTGGATATATATATATAAAGAGAGAGAGAGAGAGATTGATTTATGTTCTTTAAAATTTAAATGTTTGCCTTTTCTAAATGGGATCGAGTTGTTGTTACCGAGTGTATTGAAGATGACATATTTGGGTTGTTTTTATTTTTTGTATTTGTGTTTTAATCTGTCTTGTTAAAGTCTACACAAAGTGGAACTGTGTGTGAGGTAAACTTCTCTTCAAATTGTAATGTAAGCTCTCTGGAAGCTAAACTAAAAGGGATAAATATTTCAATTTGAGATTGGACATACATACATATATATATATATAGAGAGAGAGAGAGAGAGAGAGAGAGAGAGAGAGAGAGAGAGAGAGAGAGAGAGAGAGAATTATGTTCTTTAAAATTAAAATTTTTGCCTCTTATAAATGGGATCGAGTTGTTGTTACAGAGGGTATTGAAGATGACATATTTGGGTTGTTTTTATTTTTATGTGTTTGTGTTTTAATCTATCTTGTTATAGTATACACAAAGTGGACCAGTGTGTGAGGTAAACTTCTCTTCAAATTGTAATGTAAGCTCTTTGGAAGCTAAACCAAAATGGATAAATATTTCAATTTGAGAATGGAGAGAGAGAGAGGGAGAGGGGGAGAGAGAGAGAGAGAGAGAGAGAGAGAGAGAGAGAGAGAGAGAGAGATTTATGTTCTTTAAAATTTAAATGTTTGCCTCTTATAAATGGGATCGAGTTGTTGTTACTGAGGGTATTGAAGATGACATATTTGGGTTGTTTTTATTTTTAGGTGTTTGTGTTTTAATCTGTCTTGTTAAAGTCTACACAAAGTGGAATAGTGCACGAGGTAAACTTCTCTTCAAATTATAATGTAAGCTCTCTGGAAGCTGAACTAACTCTAGACACAAAGCTATAAATAGAATATATAGTTAACAACACTATACACAATATTTTTTTGGGATTTTGCAATAGTAAAATGAATACAATAAATTCCTCCCCTATCTTTTTGTTTCGATATGAACACAACAGCGGTAACAACTTGTCTTACAAGCAAAACTTTATGGTTTTTAAGATTCCATATCAAGCAACTCACATTGAAAACCATGACATTTCCTACTGGCTAAAAGCAGAAACCTGCAAGTTCGTGCATACAAGATTTTAAAAAGGAGTAATGATTTTAACACAATGACAAACACACAATTCCAAAGATAAAAACATCCAAATTTCATGCAAAGTTGTAACACAGATAGATGAATAAGTTAAAAGAGAAGCGTGCTATTATTGCCTCTTTCAATTTAAACCTTAAAACACAACATAGAATTAATAAAAACACGTTAACATAAAAAACATTCACTTAAACAATAATTTCAACAGCATAAGCATAGCATTAATGATCTTTAAGAAATATTGTGGTCTAGGCATAGATTGCAAACTTGGTGAGTCACTGAGTACTTGTGAGTTTTCATGCCTCTGAGTAATCACAGTTTTAACTTGCTAGAAATTGACTCCAAGTTTTTTGAAAAACGTAGAACTTGGCAAGTTTGATGATTTGGCTCACTGCAGCAACAATGCAGAAAAAAATGTGGTTAAAATGCTCCAAAAACTTTGTTTTTTGGCTTTACAAGCATTATTTTTTGCCTCATAATTTTTTTTTATGAAAATGGTATCTGCCATGAAGGTCTATGTGGTTTGAAGGTCTTCATTTTGACTTGGTGGTGGTGGCCATGCCCCTTGACCCCACTGGGGGTGTTGCCCAGACCGCCACCAAACTCATTTGATATATTTTGCATAAAATTTATGTTTCATTAAAACAATTAAGTGTTAGTGAAAAAGTGGGTGGGCTTCGGAGAGCCTCACAAAATCAGGCAGATTTCTGTCAATTCTGTTCGGACTGTGGTTTAATGGACATACCACCAATTAATGGCAACTATAGATGGACAAATTGTAGACCGGGATTTTCCAACATTGCGGAACAACTTGATAGGTTTCTTTTGTCATAGGATTGGTTGGAGGAGCCACTTTTATCAACTTCTACCATCAAACCAATTCCTATTTCCGATCACTATCCCATTGAATTAAATATCTTGGAGGATGCTCGGCCTACTAGATATCAATTCAAATTCGAAAGAATGTGGTTTAGATGGCCGGGATGGGAGGAGATTATTTCGGGTTGGTGGGAGGACCCAAAACATGTTAAAGGCACACAAATGTTCGCTTTATGTAAGCGATTGCAGTTACTGAAGGAAAACCTTAAGGTTTGGAATAAAGAGGTTTTTAAGGACATTTTTGAAAAATAATTGAATGAATTATTGAAGAATATACAACCGTATATATACAGTTTACAACACGATGTTCTATAAAAAGAACAAATCGTTTAAGTGAAAACTAAAAAGCTAAAATGCTTAAAATGCTAAATAAAGCTAAATAATAAAAAGCTAACTATGAATCTTTATAAAAGAAGCAATAGTTGCACTTAAAAGATAAAATCTAAAAAGCTAAATGACCATCAATAAATAACTAAATATAACTAATTAAAATATAATTCAATATTTTAATACCCTCCCTTAATGGTCATTCTATCTACTACACCAAGTTGCCCTCTAAACTTGACAAACTTTGCCGGGCTCAAAGACTTGGTGAGGATATCTGCAGTCTGATTTTCTGTTGGAATGTATTGCAATATCATTGATCCATTTTCAACATGCTTGCGGATGAAATGACATTGAAGATCCTACATGCTTGGTCCGCTCATGGAAGACTGGATTTTTTGCTAATTTCAGGAAACCTTGATTATCACAAAACAAGGGAGTAGGTCGTAGTTGAGACATTTGCATGTCTACAAGCATCCTACGTAGCCAAATTGCCTCACAGGCTGCCTTAACAATTCCCCGATACTTTGCTTCAGTCTAGGAAAGAGCTATTGCATGCTACTTCTTGCTGGTCCATGTGATTGCACTTGTGCCCAAGCTGAAAACATACCCAAAAGTTGGCTTTCGGTCATCAACACAACCTACCCAATCCGAGTCTGTGTAACCAACCGACCTAGGATCTTTGCTTCTGCTGTTCAGAATGCCAAAATTAGGAGTGCCCTTCACATACCTTAGCACACGCTTCATTGCAACTCAATGTTCAGCTTTTGGGGTTGACATGAAGTGAGAAATATAGCTCACAACATAACTGATGTCAGGTCTAGTGGCGGTGTGATAGATGAGGCTGCCCACTAGTTGCTTGAATGAAGATTCATCCACTACAGGTGAATCGGATTTGGCTGATAATTTCAGCCCTATCTCCAAAGGCGTAGTTGCAGGTTTGCAATCTTGCATCCAAAATTTATCTAGTAGGCTTTTGGTATACTTTGACTGAGAAATGAATCTATGGCTATTAGTCTACCAAACCTGTACACCGTGACAATACTGGAGAAGTCCCAAATCTATCATATCAAAATTCTTACACAAATTTTGATCGACCTGCTTGACCAAATGTGCTGTGCCAGTAATGATGAGGTCATCAACATAGATGACTAGAAATGAATATCATCACTCGTTTGCTTGACATACAAATTGGGATTGAAAAGACTCCTCTAAAAGCCTTGATCAATCGAGCACTTATCAATTTTTATGTACCATGCATGAGGAGCTTATTTCAGGCCATAGAGTGTGTTGACGTGTCTGGAATCGCATTGCTGCAAACTCCATACGGCCAACGCAGAATAGAATAAACCAGTTGAGTATCCTATCCTCTCTTGAGATGAGGAAATCCTTGATGCTATTTTCTAAGTTTGATCAAAGGGGACAACCTCAAGGTTTCGTTTGTCAGGTCTTGACTGCGGGATTTCTCAGTGGTTTGATGTGTTTATGCTGGAAACACAAGGGGACTTACGATTTGCAACAAGTTGGTCTGTTGTGATTCTCAAATTACGTAATAAAGAGCAAAAGGAAAGGGTTAGGAGATCTAAAACTAACAACACGGGTATGCGGGTAGACGAAGTCAACATAACCAATTCCTGCTTGGCCAGAATAGCTCACAACCTTGTAGGAACGGTGCAATCTTCAAAGGGACTTGGAAGATTTTCAGACTGGAGACGCACGGCTAAGCACCCAATTCTGGCGCAACTTAGACGGACACCTGCAATTGAACTAAGCACAATTAAAGGCTCAGGTTAACCATACAAAAGGATACACAATCAGTATATCCTCAATGGTATGAGCTTGAATCTATCAAATACCTGTACACCCAAAACAGAAAGATCTATCTAAAATGCTGAGAGAAACCATGCAAACAGGATGAAAACAAGACAATAAACACCAAATCAATGTTTATATATTGATTTCTGCAACATCTCTATGCTATTGCTTAAAATTTAACCTATTCTAACTCTAAAATCTAACTCTCTCAATAGAGTCTAACTATCCAACAATCTCTAACTATCTAACCATATCCAATTATCTAACCCCTTACAAAAGAAAGGCCTCTGCCTTTTATAGATTTTACAATATTGAATCAAAGGCTGGGATGGACTGCATCCAAGGGTCTTGATCTGCCTTCCAGAAGCAGGCAGCTTTAACCCATGCCCATTAAATTCTCAGTTATCCAACCAACAAATATTTCAACTACCTACCACTTTTGGCTTTAATTCAGGTTTATCCAGTCTTCTTGGTGGTTGGGAATAGTTATCCACAAAAATATTTGGCGCGGGACCCATAGGTAGTTTACAATAAAGCAGTTTCAGCGTTTTAGAAATTGAATTCCTGGAGTTAAATCCAGCTGTGTGCTTTTTCTCGAGAAGGCATAAACTTGCAACATTCAGAGTGTTCTTTGGTCTTTGGTCCCGGTGGTGGACTTCATCTTTGTTCAGCGGCACGGTTCCCAATGCTTGGTTGCTCTCGCGCTCCTATAGCGCATTCCCACATCTTTTTCTTTTCGAGTCTTCAACATTTGACCTTGCATTGCGATCCTTCCTTGACTTGCGTTTGAGGCCTTCTCCTGGTTCTTCGATGACGTCCTGCGATCAATCAACCAATTTCACTTCATTAAATTAATTTAACAAATATTAAATTTAATTACGACGTCTGGTTTGAGAAGCTCTTTGTGAGATGTATCTTGAAAATGCTTCTCCTTTCTCTTCGAATGTGAAATCTGATCCTTGGTCTTGATGGTGTTTGGATGATTTATTTTTGTGTGATTTTACCTTTGAAGAGCTTCTGCAAATTTTAAAATCCTAACACTCATCTGCTTTCTGGTGAATTTCGGAGAATGGGGGGGGTTTATCAACTTCGAATTCCCTATATTGCTTCTGTGCGTCGCGATTTTTGAAGTTTATGGCGAATTTCGGAGATTCAAGGCGTTTTGGCGAACTGAAGATTTTCGGAGCTTCAACGCTTTTCAGAAAACTTCGGACCTTTTGTAAGATTTTGCAAATTTTGGAGCATTAAACGTTTTCGCGAACTCTATCATTTTCGGACCTAAACCACCCGTTTGCAAATTTCGGAGTGTTTGAATGAATTTTAACGCCTTTTGCAATTGGAGATATTTCGGAGCATTAAACATGTTTGTAAATTCGGAGTTTTAGCATTTTCTTTTGCAAATTAGAAAAGTTTTCAGACCCTAGCGCATGCTCTGCAACTTAAGAAGACTTCGGACCATTTGGGGTTTTTTACAACTTTCACGAATTTCGGACCATTAAACATGCTTTGCAAATCTATTTAAAAACTTCGGACCTTAGCCACCTTTTCGCAAACTCAAGGTGAATTTCGGAGTTTTTGAACTTTTGGCGAACTGGAGGCATTTTCAGACCTAAACCACCCTTTTGCAAATTTCGGAGTGTTTGGACTTTTTTGCAACTTTATCAAAATTTCAAATTTCGGCCCCAGGGTCCGAAATTGGGCAACTTAAGTGATTTTCGGACTTGAAGGGTGTTTTTGCAATATTTCACATTTTCCAGTTTTTGCCCCAGGGTCCGAAATTGGGCATTTTAAGTGATTTTCGGACCTGAAGGGTATTTTTGCAACTTTTTGCAATTTTCGGACCTTTTGGGCATTTTTGCAACTCAAGTGAATTTCGGACCTTTAGCCCATTTTTGCAACTTAAGTGAATTTCGGACCTTTAGCCCATTTTTGCAAATTTCGGAGCTTTTGAGGTTTTTTCAAACTTTGCGAATTTTGAAATTTAGCCCCAGGGTCCAAAATTAGGCCCTTATGCTTGTTTTGGCGATTTTAAACCTTTTCTTGAAGAAGTGCGAGCTTGGGCACTTGGGCGAGTTTGTCAAGATCTCGCCGAAGGATCATTTTATGGAATATAACATTTAAGTTATATTCCATACATACTGTCAAGATGTTTGAGAGTGGTTTCGGACCTCTAGGAGTTATATTGCAAATTCTAGTTTTTGGAGGATTCCTCAGTTTTCCAAACTTAGTCAAATTTCAGGATTAGAACATTCCAGACAGCCAAATTTCAGGGCATTTGAAGATCAAGATGACATTCCAGACTCCATCACTCACCAACTTGACCCTTCATATCCCCTTCCTCTTCCGCAAGGACAGAAAGGCACAAACTGGGGGGTCCCTGTCCAAGACAGGGATGGGTGTGTGATTCGCACAATAGAGTGCTTTGACTAGTCTATGTACTTGGTGTTCTTTACTGGCAAACTTGAAACCTGGAGGCTGCGTCATGTAGACTTCTTCCTGCAAATCATCATTGAGGAAGACACTCTTGACATCCATTTGATGGACTTTCCATCCAAGCTGAGCTGAGAGAGCGAGGACAAGCTAAATGGTACTCATCTTGGCTGTGGGAGCAAAGGTCTACTCATAGTCGATGCCCTCTTTATGTGAAAACCCTTTTGCTACTAACTGATCCTTTTACTTATCTAGGGTTCCATCATCTTTATACTTGACTTTAAACACCCATTTGCAGCCAATGGGCTTCTTCCCTGGTGGAAGATTTGACAATACCCAAGTGTTGTTTTTCATAAGACTATGTTGCTCAGCTCCCATAGCCTGTTCCCACTCAGGTACACCTTTAGCATCTGTATATGTCCGAGGCTCATAAATATTGTGAATGTTGGCCACGAGCAAAATTAATTGTGTTTTGCTTCATCTTGCCTCTAGCTGATCTATGCTCAATGAGCTCATCATCATGAAGAACACCAATGGTCCACCACTTAGGCTAGAGAGTAGAAGTACCAACATCTGCTACAAGATGAAGAAGATTACCTGGAATATCTGGAGCAAGCTCATCTGGATGTGGATTCGGATGGTCTTGAGGAAAGTTAGGTTGCGCAATGTCATGCTTGAGAGACCCCACAACTGTAGAGTCAACTGAATCCATCCGATCAGGTGGAGCTAAGTGAAGCCAAACACTCATACTTGTAGCATATGGAGGCTAATCCTCAGTGCTCAAAACAAGAGAAAAAGGTTGAAAAGGTCCCCGTTCGTCATCAAATACAACATCTCGACTGAATATGAGATGATCAGTGTCTACATCAATCAACCGATAAGCCTTTCATTGTAGCCAGTGAGCATCAATTTCTAACTCTTGGAATCCAGTTTAGTGCACTTGGCATGTAGAATCCAAACATAAGCTGTTGAGCCAAAAAGTTTCAAATGATTGATTTTGGGCTTCTTGCCAGACCAAGCTTCCTCTTGGGTCATCTTCTTAACGCCCTTTGTGGGAGACCGGTTCAGAAGATAGATTGCAGTGAAGATCGCTTTCGCCCAAAATTCCTTTGGAACATTTCTATGCTCCAACATAGATTGAGCCATCTCAGTGACTATATGGTTCCTACGCTCAACAACACCATCCTGCTGAGGGGTGTAAGGTGTGGTAAGTTGATGCTTAATGCCATGTGATGCACGAGAGTTGGTGAACTCTGTAGAACAAAATTCCCCTCCATTGTCGGATCGAAGAGTGACTATCTGACAGCCAGACTCTTTTTCCACTAAGGCCTTAAACTTCTGAAAAATGCTGAACACCTCTGATTTCTACTTGAGAAAATACACCCACATGTGTCTGTTGAAATTATCAACGAACAATAGAAAATACCTGCATCCAGTGATTGATGGAGTGTTCATGGGACCACAGATATCTACATGAATGAGCTACAAGACCTTGGATGCTCTCCAAGCATCTCCATTTGAAAACGGAGTCCTATGCTGCTTTCCAGCTTGACAAGCTCCGCAAACTCCATGATTCTGAGTTTGATTCTCAGGTAATCCTACAACTAGATCCTCCAAAACCAACTGAGAGAGATAGTGAACATTCAGGTGCCCATATCGTTGATGCCAAAGAGTGCTGATGGAAGTACTCCTAGATGCCAGCCATGGCGAGCTCCTGAGAACCACCAGAATCAACAAGTCTATAAAGACCATGATCCTCATTGCCAACAAAAACTGTAGTGCGAGTCTTCCTGTCAACAATGCTGTGCTTGTGCAAGCCAAAGACGACATCCAGTTGTGGAGAATGTTGCATAATTTGATTGACTGACAGTAGATTGAGCTTCATACTAGGTACAAAGTATATATTGAGGAATATCAAATCCCTCCCACTAGATGAAATCTGAACGTTGCCCTTTCCGACAATGTGTGAAATGCCGATAGGCTCCAGAGTCAATGTATCGGGTTGATGATTGCACATCATCAGATGGGCTTTGGGTCATGAATGCATAGAGGGCAGATTCCTTCTGATTAGGATGCGTAGCAGAATTGGCCTTATGCTTGGACCCTCCTTGTTTGGATTGCTCAGATGCTATCAACTTCTTGCAATCTTTCACCAAATGGCCAAACTGATGACAGTAATTACACTGTAAGCTCTTCTTCTTCGAACACTACTGAGGTTGACCTTGACCTTGTCCTTTTTGTTGGAAGGACTAAGATTTACCTTTGTGCTTATTTGAAGCTGTGGCTGTGAAGGCCTATTTAGTGGACGAACTAGGGTTGCTTCCAAACTGCTTCGTCCAACGATCTTGCTGTAGAAGCTTGTTGTGGAGGTCAAGAAACTTCAGATCAACACTAGTAGAAGTGATATTAAGCATATCAATGAAATGCTCGTAGGATCTGGGAAGGCTTTTCAACATGATCACTACCATATCCTCTTCAACATGATCACTACCATATCCTCTTCAGCCATGGTGCAGCCAATAGCTTGCAATTGGTCATGGATGTCCTTGATCTTTGTAAGGTGTGCTTGGATAGATGTTTTTTCATCCATCATGATAGAAAACAACATATTCTTTAGAAAGAAAGCTCGATCGACTCTTGGCAGATGTTTCATGAAGATCCTTCAAGAGATCCCGGATCTCTTTAGCTGTTTTACCTGAAGGCACTTGAGGGAGTTGATCATCTGTGATAGATAACTTAATGAGCATGACAACCTCTTGAGTGCACTCATCAAATTTATCCTGGTTTGCACCGAATGCTGTAGGATGAGTAGCTATGCCTGGAACAATCTGATCAAGACAACGATATTCAAATATTGTTAACATGTGCTGTTTCTAGGTGTTGTAGTTGCGGCCGTTGAACTTTTGACTGTGTTCCAACATGATGTTGGTCAAACATGCCATTGTGGAAACTGAGATTGAATGAGGTCAACCTTGTGAAGGCACAAAAAATGAGACAGAAGAATCCGATCAAAATCCAGAATAGAAATAGCTGTACAAAGGATCTGAAACCTTGGAATGGAATTCGAGGCACAAATCCCGATGCATGAATTTTGAGGCTTTGCTGAAAAAGACAGAAATTAAAATTTCCCACAAATCTAAAATGTGTAATTTTTCTGAAAAAATTAGAAAAATAATAATTTGCAGAAAAAAAATATTGATTTTTTTTGTTTAAAAAAATCAGCAAATTTTTTTTTTTTTTTCTTGCAGAAGAAAGGATATCTGGTTTTTTTGGTAAAAAAACTACAAAAACCCTAATGTTCTATAAAAAACAAAAAAGATTATCCACAAAAAAAATTTGAATTTTTTTTTAAATCGTAAAAAAAAAGGGCAAAGATAGTAGATGATTTTTTTTTAGAAATTGTAAAAAAAATGTTGGCGAAGCCCAGAAAATTGCGGAAACAACCGACGAAATTCGTAGAGGTCACGAAAATAAAGAAATTGGAAATCGCTGTCAACGGGAAAAATCACTGGAAATCACGAAAAAATCGTGAAAAATCACAAGGAAAAGACAAAATCGCGGAGGCAGAAAAAAACAACTGCCAAACCCTAAATCACGAACATAAAACGCGATTTTTCTAGTTGCAGAGAAAATTGCTGCCGCTAAGAAATAAATCTTGCAGAAATCACAAAAATCGCAAAAAATAAGGGCCAAAAATCGCACAGAAATAAAACATGACCAATGCATGAAAAACGCAACCCAGTTTTTCACGCGAACAGTGAAAAATCCACCCAAAAACCCACAAAATGTTTTTTTTAAAAAAAAAACTTTGAAGAAAAGCAAAAAACCTTAGCTCGCCAAGAATAGAGATTAAAAAAAATCTCTTGAAAAATACTTTTGAAATTTTTCACTGAGAAAACTTTTTATTTTTTTTATTTTCATGCTCTCATACCATGAAAAATTATTGAAGAATATACAACTGTATATATAGAGTTTACAAGACGATGTTCTATAAAAAGAACAAATCATTTAAGTGAAAACTAAAAAGCTAAAAAGCTTAAAATGCTAAATAAAGCTTAAAAAGCTAAATAATAAAAGCTAACTATGCATCTTTATAAAAGAAGCAATAGTTGCACTTAAAAGACTAAAAAGCTAAAAAGCTAAAAAGCTAAATGACCATTAATAAATAACTAAATATAACTAATTAAAATATAATTAAATATTCTAATAATTTTTGAGAAGAAGCGATTAGAAGAGGAATTGGAGATGCTGAGTGAGAAAGTTATCAAGGATGGCATGACCAATACAAAATTCACTAAGGAAAAGATGCTCCTAAAAGAGTACGATGAGATCTTGGCCAGAGAGGAGTGCTATTGGAAAGCAAAATCGAGAGAAAGTTGGCTAAATGAAGGCCACCGAAATACCAAATTTTTCCACGATTCAAAGAAAATGAAGAGATGTTGGAATAGGATCACCCAAATTCAGGGGGATGGACAAATCCTAAACAAGGAGGAAGATATTTAAATGGAAGGAATTAGATTTTTTCATGGTTTGTTGGGAGGCAATGCGTTAGCCAAAAACCTGTGTGGAAATTTCATTGATGACATTCCGAGATGATCTCGGAAGATGACAATAGGATGTTAACAAACCTAGCATCCATGGAGGAGGTCAAAGAAGCCACTTTCTAGTTGATCCTTGACAAGGCTCCTAGGCTAGATGGGTTTACTGCAATTATATTTCAGAAATGTTGGAACAGTATGGCTAATGATATTTGGGCTGTGGTGGAGGAATCTCGAAAGCGGTGCGCGCTGTTGAGGGAAATGAACAACAACAACATATCTCTCATCCCCCAAAAACAAGAGGTACTTTATTTCTTTGATTTTCAAACAATTTCTTTATGTAATACAATTTACAAGATTGTTGCCAAAGTTATGGCAAATAGGTTGAAAAAGGTTTTGCCAAAAATTATTTCCTTTCAGAAAAGTGGCTTCGTTCCTGGAAGAAACGTTGTAGATGGTATTGTTGTCACCCATGAATTAATTCACTCGATCAAAAAGGAAAATCTGAGGAGTATGATGTTAAAGCTCAATGTCAGGAAGGCTTATGATCATGTATGGTGAAGATTTCTGATTTTGGTTCTCAAAAAGTTTGGCTTTTGTGAGAAATGGCTGAATTGGGTATTTGGATGTATTTCCACTCCGAGATACTCCATCCTAATCAATGGGACACCATGTGGCTTCTTTCAAGGGGGGAGGGGACTAAGACAGGGTGATCCCCTCTCACCATTTTTGTTTGTTATCATGGCGGATGCACTTAGCAGGAAGATTGAAGCTTCAATGAGTTCGGGAAAAAGGATAGGTATCAAAGCCATTCAATCGCTCCTAGCTTTCACTCATCAACTGTTTGCTGATCATACTGATCTATATGGGATAGCATCCCTTGAGGAAGCCACGATAATTAAGAACATCCTGGATGAATATTGCAAGGTGTCGGGGCAAGAAGTGAATAAAGAGAAATCCGTAAATTTTTTCTTCAATACCAAGCAAGCGACACAATGCAAAATTGCTACTATACTTGGTTTCAGGGTGGAAAAATTACCCACTACTTACCTTGGCGTTCTAATGTTCTGCGGAGCGATAAAGAGTAAGCTTTGGAAGGTCATGGAGAAGTTTTGGAGGAAAAATGCATTCTGTGGCTGATGATGGCAGGGCGCATCACTATGATAAAATTTGTGTTATCAGCGATGCCAATCTATATGCTTTCAACAATGAAAATCACTAGGAAGATTGAAAGGGACATTACTAAGCTCCTTCAAAATTTTTTGTATGGTGCTAGTGAGACTCATAAAATACTATTAATTGCTTGAGATATTGCCAAGAAACCCAAAGAGGCAGGGGGTGTTCGCAAAAAGGACATTATGACTTGGAATAAGGCATTAATAGAAAATATGATTTGGGGGATGTTTAAAGAGCCGAAGGCTCTGTGGTGTAAAGTACTACAAGGTAATTACTTGGACACGTACTCCGGAGCACATTTTGACGATTGCTAATCCCCCTAGTGGTTTTGCTATCTAGAACCATATGATCCAGAGTAGACATGTAATTACTAACCATCTCTCATGGAGAGTTAAAGATGGGAGGCTTGTAGATTTCTGGATGGATTCGTGGGTCGGTTATGAGAGAATGATTGATCTCTTTGGGATGGTAGGCAAAGGGGAGAGGCTGACTCCTCTTTGGGGGCATAATGTCAGAGATTACTTGGAGATCATAGAATGGAATGAGTTCTATAGGGCAAGGTGGAAAAATTTGGTAGTTTTGAACGCAGATAGTCTGAAGATTTTGAAGTCAGAATTGGACAAGTGACAAGTTTTGATCTCAAATGGTCAAGATCAAATTTTTTGGTGTGCAGCTAAGACAGGGGAGTATTCGACTAAGATTGAATATGAGGTGTTGTGGAAGGATTGGGACAAATGTGAGTGGCGTACAGATTTGTGCTGGCATTCGAGCATCGTGCCAAAGGCAGGAGCCTTTACTTGGATGGTTGTTCAGAATAGAATCTTGACAACAGATAGGCCGATGAGATTGGGATTTGCTAGCCCTTTCAAATGCCTGATGTGCTACAATCATGTGGAAATGGTGGATCATCTTTTTGTCCAATGTGAGGTGGCCCAGAGATGTTGGTATTTTTGTTTTGGTATGCTAAATTTCCAATGTCCGTTACCAACCACCTTGAAAAAAATCTTTACATGTTGGCCAACAATAAACAAAGGAGTGATGTGGGGTGGATTATGGTATGTTATTTCGGCTACCATCATTTGGACCATCTGGAAAGAACGTAATTTTAGGATTTTCAATGGTAAGGAGAATAGTATAGACCTAGAGGGAATATTGGTCAAGGTAGAGATAGCCATTTGTGAGTAGCTTAACTCATATGTGGCATCAAGGAAAGTTAACGCTTATTCTCTATGGGATGATTGTATGGTGTAGACATGGCCGCATCTCATCCCTCCAAATGCGGAGATAATATAGAATAACAGAGCAAGACAAGAGGCATGCTAGATCCTTCCCCCTCGTGGGCGTCTAAAGATGAATTTTGATGGCGCCTCATGAGGGAATCCTAGCCTTTCAGGTGTAGGATTCATTGTTTGAAATGACAGTGGAGCATTGGGGGATCCATTAAGCTGCCAATTGACACAAATAACGATGCAAAGTTCGCCACCATTTTGATCGGGCTCAGGAAGAGTTCGGAGATGGGTCTGCACTGACTTGACATTGAAGGTGACTCTTTGAACATAGTTTGTGCCATCATGACAGGTTCGCCACCAAGTTGGAAGTCTTGCATGTGGACAGAGTACATACAGTGTTAAGTTCTTTCAAAATTCCGTGATCAAAATAGAAGAGATGGAGATATGATCTGAAAGTTGTATTTTATCTGCTATAGCGTGTTTTGAAGATGCACAACACTTATTAATTTCGGTGTGTCCATCCTCCTCAATGTAAGCATGCTATTTAAGTGGATGAGGGGTTACGTAGTGAAGAGATATGTCTTCCCACGTGGGAAGACACATCTCTTCCCTACGTACCTCTCACCACAGTATATAAACTAGTCACCGTTTACTTACTCGATCGAAAGGAGTGCGACTTGTTTGAGAATAGCTTTACCACCCGATACCATGAACGGTGTAAAAATATATATATATATACATATATATATATATCGGAAGCATGAAATAGTACGACCGATGTTACAAAATTTAACACTCCCTCTTAACTAGGGAGGACACATTCATGTTAGAGAAAACATCACAATTCATCCATTGATTGTGAAGAGAGGAGATATCACACCATAGTGATATTCAGAGATATGGTTCAACAATGAATATCAAGTCTCATGATACTCACCATAACTCATAGTTATCAAGTAAGGTATGTGCATTGGCATCAAGTCACATGATGCCTACCATACTGATAATGATTTCATGGCATGTCCACGAATATTATGTCCACGAATATTATGTTCATAATATTCAACATGAAGATCTCTATCATAATTATGGTTTATTTAATGATATCAACCAACATAATATCTACCATAATGTCTCAGAGATATATATACTATCATGACATGTCCACAGATATCAAGTCACATGATATCCATCAAGATAGTTAAATCGATAATTGTAAAATCGTCACCTTACAATATCAATTTGAAACAAGTGTTCATTATTGAAAAGTCGTCACCCTTCAATAATGTTCACAGAGGGCCCATGCAGTCATGGAGTCACACACATGACAAATAAAAGAGTTTACACACTAAACATCTTTAAATATATTAGTATATCAGAATAAATGAGACTCTATCTCAAAATTAAATAACATTTTCAACCATACCAAGTTTATCTCTAAAGTGTTAATCTTGATCTTGGAGAGAGTCTTGGTAAGAATGTCTGCAATCTGATCACCTGTACCAATATAATTCAGTCGGATCACATTCCTTTCCACCATATCTCGAACATAGTGATAAGGAATCTCAATGTGTTTAGACCTGTCATGAAATACTGGATTCATTGAAAGCTTGATGCAACTCTGATTGTCACAGTAGATGACAATAGGATTTAAGGGCTAACCAAACAGTCCTACAAGCAGTTTCCGAAGCCATACTGCTTCTCTTGCTCCCATGGAGGCTGCAATGTATTCAGCTTCTGTAGAACTCTGAGCAACTGAAGACTGTTTTCTACATATCCATGAGATCATTCCTGATCCTAAACTGAAGCAACATCCTGATGTGCTTTTCCTGTCAACTACGCTTCCAGCCCAATCAGAATCATTGAATCCATGTAGGTCAAGGTCTACATGTTTATACTTCATGCCAAAGCCAATAGTTCCTCGAAGATATCTCAGAATATGTTTTGCAGCAACAAGATGTATTTCCCTAGGTTCACACATGAATTGACTTAGTGCATTAACAACGTAACATATATCAGGTCTTGTGTTTACCAAATACATCAGAGATCCAATAATCTGTCTGTAGAGGGTAGGATCTGCAAATTTTGATTCTGCAGCTGCTTCCTTTAGTTTGTGCAGATTTGTCTCCATAGGTGTGGTCATGGATCTACAATCCATCATTCCAAATCTCTTGAGTATATCAATGGTGTATTTTCCTTGATTAAGGATTATACCATCTGCCTACTGCCAAACTTCCAATCCAAGGAAGTAGTGAAAAATTCCTAAATCTTTCATATGAAACTCAGAGGCTAATTCTTTCTTACATTGAGAAATACAATTATCCTCTCCTATGATCAGTAGATCATCAACATAAAGAATAGGAATTAATAATTCACCATTGATTACCTTGTAGTAGAGATTTGGATATGCTTCATTCTTTGAAAACCCTAATTCCAAGAGATGGTGATCAATTCTTTCATACCATGCTCTGGGGGCTTGTTTCAGTCCTTATAGAGCTTTCTTTAATCTGCAGACATGTGATTCAGCCTTATGAATCACAAAACCTTTATGTTGCTCCAAATAAACTTCTTCTTCAATCTTATCATTCAGAAAAGCAATCTTAACATCCATTTGATGGACTTTCCATCCTTTAGATGCTGCAATAGACAAAATTGCTCGGACAGAAGTGTATCTGGCAACAAGAGCAAATGTCTCTTCATAGTCAATACCTTCTTTCTGTGAAAAACCTCTAGCAACAAACCTTGCTTTGTGCTTCTCAATGCTGCCATCTGCTGCATGTTTGATTTTGAAGAGTAATTTAGAAGATACCACAGATTTGCCTTTAGGCCTAGGCACAATATCCCAGACATCATTTTTCAGAATTGACTGATACTCTTTTGACATAGCATCTTTCCAAACTTGACGCTTGAGCGCATCTCCAACACAGCAAGGTTCTGCATCAATGATCTCACTCAAGGCAGTATAACTGGAAAATAGGTTAGGTCTCTTACTTTCTCTGAAGGTCCCCTTTGGAGCAGCATAATTTTCAGCTTCTTGAAGCATCTTTTTAGCCCAAAGTGGTCTCTTCCTAGTTTCGGGATAATTTTCTTCTAAAGGTAAGCCTTGAACTTCATGCTCAGCATCTTCGGGGGTCTCCCTCTGAATCTCAGGGGTGGAATCCTCATCCAAGCTTGTAGGAGGATCTTGGTGTTCTAATTCATTAGAGCTTTTGGACCTCCTGAATGCTATGTCTTCCTCAAAGATGACATCTCTGCTTAGTTCAATTTGTCTTTGACCAGGTATGTATATTTTGTAGGCTTTAGAGGTTTCACTGTACCCAACAAATACTCCTTTCTTTCCAGAAGGTTCTAACTTTGACCTCTTTTCTTTGGGGACATGAATATAGACTGGACACCCAAAGATCCAGAAATGACTTATGTCAGGTTTGTTGCCAGTAAAGGCTTCTTCAGGGGTTTTATTGTCAAGAAGAGAATGAGGACATCTATTTTGAATGTACACAGTTGTCCTAGATGCTTCACCCCAAAATGAGGTTTCTATATTTTGGTCAAACAATATAGCCCTAGCAGCTTCTACTATAGTCCTATTCTTTCTTTCAGCTACCCCATTTTGTTGTGGGTTATAAGGTACAGTTAACTCCCTCTCAATCCCAACATTTATTCAATAATCTTTAAACATATCAGAAGTGTATTCCCCCCCCATTGTTTGTTCTGAAGGTTATGATTTTCTTACGTGTCATATTTTTTGCAAGAGCTTTGAATTCCTTAAATTTAGAAAGGATTTCTTCAGACTCTTTGTACCTCAAAAAATATATCCAAGTCTTCCTAGAATAATCATCTACAAATATTACATAATATAAAAATCCCCCTAATGAGGGTACAGACATGGGTTCACATAAATCAGAATGAACTAATTCTAATACATTTTTGGATTTACTGTTGCTAGAATTAAAAGACCCTTTAGTATTCTTTTCCAAGGTACACCCTTTGCAAGCTCCGTCAGATTTTTGACTTAGCTTGGGTAAGCCGATCACCATCTTCTCTATCTTAGGTAGGGCATGGAAATGAAGGTGCCCTAATCTTCTCTGCCAAAGTTCATTCGAATTTGGAGTCTCATGAATCAAGGCTAGAGGTGGAGTGGTGCAAAGTCTGTAGAGGCTCCGTTGTGTTACTCCAATGGTGTGGGCTTTCTTGATGGTGGAGTTCTTTGGCCAAGCAAGTACCTTTCCTTCCATAAAGGTTAATCTATAACCCTTATCTTCAAGTGCAGAAACTGAGATAAGGTTTCTCTTTATACCAGGTAAAAATAGAACTCCAGTCAGCAGTAGGGATATGCCTGACTTTAGGTTGATATTGCAGGTTCCTATTCCCATAACTGGATAATTTGAGTCATCACCAATTGTCACTTCTTCATTTGAACTTTCCCCAAGTGTATCTAGGTGCTCACGAAATCCAGTGATGTGTCGAGATGCTTCGCTGTCAATCACCCATGTGTTGAAACTGGAGGTGACTTGACTAGAGAGGGCTGAGTAGAAGACTAGCTTCTCGGAATTACTCCCTTTCTTAATTTCTGCCATTGAAGCTTGTTGTTTGATCTTTTCTGGACACTTCATTGCATAGTGCCCATATTGGTCACATCTGAAACATTGTACTTCAGAAATGTCTCTCTTCTTCTTTGAAGACCTCTTCCCATTTGAGTTGTTGTCACTCTTTCTCTTAAAGTTCTTCTTCTTTCCTTTCTTGTGGGAATTAGAGTTTAGAACTTGAATGTCTTCATTACCATTGTTTTGTTTTATTCCTCTTGTGACCAGCCGAGATTCCTCTTGAATGCAATGGGTTTTCAATCTATCAAACTTGGGAAATTTAGAACGAGCACTGCTTCCTTAAATGAACGATTGCCATGAGGTTGGAAGTCCATTTAGGGCGATCATAGCAAGTTCTTTATTGTCTACTAGTTGTCCAGTAGTGGATAGTTGATCCCTAAGCTCAGTGACCCTCAAGAAATAGGATGTAACTGTTTCTCCTTTATTCATCTTTATATGGTGTAGTTGATTCTTTAGGGTGAGAGCCCTGCTAGTGTTGTTGATTTCATAAATGTCAGCTAGTGCTTTGAACATCTGAAAGGTCGTCTCATATTTAGAAATAACTGGTACAATGTGGTCTCTTACTGAATCCACAATTATCTTAAGGGCCTTCTCACTGTCCTTGCTCCACTGAATTTTCTCTATATCATCAGAGGGTTTAGGAATTTCACTTTTGACATGGGAGTCAATTTTATTTTCTTTCAAAACAAGCATGATCCTGAATTTCCAAGATACAAAATTTGATTTTCCATCTAATCTATCTTCAAACCTAACTCCGGTTGCCATTAGGATTATCTGAATGTGATCTTAGTAAGAACCTGGTGAAAGTTTACGAGATCGTTACAAAATTTTAATATGATCTTCCTTAACTAAGCTCTGATACCATGTTAAGTTCTTTCAAAATTCTCTGATCAAAATAGAAGAGATGGAGATATGATCTGAAAGTTGTATTTTATCTGCTATAGTGTGTTTTGAAGATGCACAACACTTATTAATTTGGTGTGTCCATCCTCCTCAATGTAAGCATGCTATATAAGTGGATGAGGGGTTACGTAGTGAAGAGATATGTTTTCCCACGTGAGAAGACACATCTCTTCCCTACGTACCTCTCACCACAGTATATAAACCAGTCACCATTTACTTACCCGATCAGAAGGAGTGCGGCTTGTTTGAGAATCGCTTTACCATCCGATACCATGAACGGTGTAAAAATTAATATATATATATATTGGAAGCATGAAATAGTACGACCGACGTTACAAATTTAACATACAGGACGTCCTTCGCACATTTGCAGATTTCACAATTAAACATTTTTATAGAGGGAAATAACGAAGTGGATTTTTTGTCAAATCATGGGATTGACCAGTTAGAAGACGACATTATAGCCAAGGATTCGGGCACCTGGCGTGGTTTGAATCTTTGGAATCCTTAAAAAAGAAAGGACAGACTATCAGTTTGAACAAGGAACTTATGAATCCGACTTCATCGGTAGGCGGTGGCCATGCTTTCTCTATAAATTAACACTAGAATAGGTAACTAGATTAAGTTTGGGATAGACTCGACAATGGCCGCCTTGTCTGAGCATGTCAATGTTTCAGGGGTTGAGTGTGGATGTGACTACGAGATGATAATGCAACAACTAAAGGATATCTTCTCTGTGTAAGGTCACGTGGAGGAAGAGGAAGATGTCATGAGGAAGATCCTTGGGGATCAGATTTTGTTTGGGTCTCATACTCATATCGTTGCTTTATTGGAGCATTTCATTTATAATGTTGCCAGAACCACGAGAGATTTTGAGGCGACCGAACGGGCAATTAGGAGGGGGGTGGCTTCGGGGTTGAGGGAGACCGCAATAGTTGCTTTGAAGGGACAAAATCCTACGACGCACACCAATTTGATGGCTGATGCTTTTGATGTGGCGGATTTGTTGGAAAATGTGCATAAGCTAGATGTAATGTCCCTTTTTGGGATGAGATGGTTTATGAATGGATTAGCCTATTATTGGCCCTCGTAGGCTAAGACAGACGGTTAGAGAGTCCTAGTTGGCAGTGCAGGAGGCTTATTCCCATTTTGGAGGTCAGAAGTGTTTAGGATTGCTCTTCGTTTGGTTCAGTTTGGCCTTCGTTTGACTCTATTTCACACACTTACTATTTATAGTAAGAGTTACATAGAGAGGGACCCTTTCTATTTTTAGGAAGGCGGCTGCACGTACAGAGGATAAAATGGTTAACTACCGGGTGCAGATGAAATTGAGAAATAATGTTTATTTGGGAAGTTATGATTATTTAATTATTAATAAAGTGACCACTTTATTAATAATTAATTATAATAAGGCATTTAATGTTATACTATAAAGTTATTAATATTCCTTAAAGAAGGGGTCAATGTATCATTTAAAAGGGGCCAATTGATTATTTAAGTGAGGTACCTAGGCCAAGGGGGTGAAATTAAGTTATAATGCCAACATTAAAAATGTTTAATGAGTTAAAAAAGTGCTTTTTTGGAGAAATCGACCCCCTCTTGGAGAGATATAAATATACATTGAAGAAGCGAATAAACTCATTCTTGAGCATTTGTTTTGAGGAAATTGTCTGAGAGAAGGAAGCCAAGGGTTTCATTTTTCGAGCCATTGGAGAACAGTACATTCTTCAGTGTTGCAGCCATTTAAGTTGGTGAAATATCCAGCACGTTTGGCATCCAAGGGGAGCTTCATTTAGAGGTTCCATTTGTGTAAATTGGTGAGAAAATACAAATATTATTCGAGGGTTCCAAGATTATATGTTTGCAAATCTGAAGATTGTGGAAGATTAATATTTAATCATCTACAAATCAAAATTTATGTTTGGCTGCTACAGTGGCGTGAACAGTAAACGCTACAGTACTTTGGCAATTTGGTGAAATCTACACAAGAGTTTCACACCTGATTGAAGGGATTGCATGGGTTAATGTTGCCAACTCTTCATCGATTGGGGAGGCTTCATAATCAGGTTCTTTCATAGTCACGACATGCATTGTAGTGCTATTTTCTGAGCAATGAATTGTTATATCAGACCTTACGAAGGCTGCTGTAGATGATCATTTTATATCAGACTTGTGTGGCATTGTGAAATCATTGTAAGGCCAATAGTCTTGGCTACTCATATCAATACCATCATTGTAATTGAATTGCATCTCAATAATGGAGGGACAGGTTGTATAGTAACTGCTTGATGTGATGTTCATATTGATATGTTTCAAGTCACATTCCAGTTTACACACCAAGTGTTTGTCATAATTCCCAGTTGTTGTAGGTGCATGTTGGTTAACTAGAATGCATGGAAAGTGTTTGACAAAATGTCAACCAGCTACATATGATGTTTGTATGCATTATTAGTTGGCAAATCTATTCTTGATTCATTGCATTGCATTCATATGTTCAAAGAAGCCAAAAACTAAGGAAGGCTGCATGACACGCAGAGTTATACTAGCTGTCTAAAACTGCATAACACGCAAGTTATAAGGTTTGAAAACTAGAACAACAGGTTATCAGACAATTGTTTGTTAATATTCCCTACACTTTCAATCATACAAGAGCAGGGGATGTTCCACTAAAATCTATCAAGGTGCTGAGGGAAGGCATAATGAACAACAATCTGGAAACATATGAGTTCATGGTGTCTCACAATGGGAGTCTGTTCCCATCTGCACAAATTGAGAGGTCCCAGGAAGTCATTGAGTCTACCCGGACATTGTTGTTCTCTTTGTGCACTCAACTATGTAATCTCTTTGTTATTATTGGAAAGGTAGCTTCCCTTAGGTAGAAATTTGTTTTAAAAAAAATAAAATTCAAAAAATTAAGTGCTGTTTAAGTTGCCAAGTTTTGCTGAGTACTCTCTGAGTTGGAATTTTTGGTTGATTGATTTATTTGGTCCTTGCAAAATGATAGTATTTACCATTAAGTATTGTTCAAGTTTCAATTTTGTGCTAGAGTCGTTATTTTTGTTTGCTTGACTTGTACTTATCATTGTGAATATCAAGATCAATCTTCCTTCAATGCCTTAATGGAATTGAAAGTGTTCATTTGATCTAAATATATGCAGTCACATATCTTTGCAGCCATCTTCAATACAATCGCCAACTGTTAGAACCTTCTGCTACGCAATTCCATATAAAGGTTCTGCAAAATTTGAAATGAATGAAATATGAAGATTTGTTCTGTAATTCAAGTGTTTTTTTTAAACAGTCACCACTTATTAATTGTTTAATTTCCTAGAACAATTATTTTGACACTGGATTTTCTGTGGTAAAGAAAAATTAATATCATTAAAATTGTATGATAATTTCATGGCCAGATCTTTGCAGCTTACTGGTATATATTTGCAGTGGATCGACAACTTACATGTTGGCAAGAAGCATGCAAGCCTGAATATAATTGTACTCCAGACTATTTATACTGTGGAAATCAATTTGACAATGGTTTTAACATTTGGAATGAGACTAGTGGTCAAGTGTTTGATTCTAATTGTTCTGTGATTGTTGGATCTATTTTACCATTCAACTTTGGAATATACACTCCTCTTATTCAGTTCAGGCTTGTTGCATCAAGTGACTTTACGGAGAAATATGTCTACTGCTTGTGGTGGGGCCTGCAAAACGTAAGGTGAGTTGCAACCATTAATAGGATTTTTGTGTGACACTGCCTCAATTATTTAGGTTGCCTACAAATTTATTGTCTATTCTTTGGAATCATTAAATGTCCTTTCCATTGTATGTAATGTTATCCAATTTTTACTATAATCTAATTACAAAATTATGGCATGCTGACTTCAGATTTAATTGTTCATTTAGTTTTTCTAATTTTATATGGTGTGCAAATTGTAATAATTAAATAATTAATAAAAGAAAAAGGCACTTCTATTATGATTAATGTTAAGATTATACTAAATGTAATGTCCCCCATCGCCTAGCGCATAATTTAATATTAATTTGCCAGCCTTATTTATTCCCGAAGGCTAGATCAAATTCAATAAGGGAATAAGTCATTAATTAAATATGAAAAGAGCCTATGGATATAACCCTATATCTAATTTCATATTTAATTAATGGTGGGGCCGCCTAATATTATTATGGAGGTGATAAATTGCTTGGGCAATTTATTGTCTATAAGCATAAGTCAAAACATTATTAGAAATGAATGAAATATATCATTGAGCCGATGGATACATTTTATGGTGGGTGGTCTCCATGATTAAAGTTTGGAATTCAAAGCCTTTAAAATGAATCATATTTATTTAAAACAAAAGGGGTCCCGATACATGTCATATTGAAAACATAAGGGAATATTATTATTAATATTAGTTGGTGTAATGTTAAGTAGGGAAAAAATTAAATAACTATGTGATATAATTCTTGGAGCGCGGAGAGCAAGGAAGGGAGCTCATAAAATGCAAAAACGTGAACTTGGGGATTATTCATGGCTTCATTTTTTTTTTGTTATAGTCTTCTTTCAATGCCTGCATCTTAGACGAAAGCCTAAGCCCTTCCTGGACGTAAACCCAGGGCATATTGGAGCGACTCTTCTCCAAATCGCGTCGAATGTGAGCTTCTCTCTCTCATTACCTTGTGGTGGCGCTATTCCAATTCGTGGTGGCTTCAAATCTTCCATAGTAACAAAACGTGGGTGTGAAGAGAGGTGAACTTCACTAGGTGACCCCTTTGCAACATGCACATAGCTTACACCAGTCTAAATACAACTAGTAAGGCGAATAATGGAGGCGGCTGGCAGCATATGAAATCCGTGGCTCAAGGAAAGAGTTCCTTCTAACCTGCGTGGTTTTCTAGCAGCCTGTATTCCATTGCTAACTCCATTATTGGAGACGCGGGTATCAAAGTGGAGGAATACTTGAAGATTCGAACCTCCAGTAGCTGTGCACACATTTGCAGAAGCTGGAATACAATTGTAAGTGTGTGGAGATTAGGAGTAGTTTATACAAGTCACCATTAAGTGCTTCATGCCTAGTGTCAATGCTGGGGGCAATTCTGTGCATTCATTCCATGTTTTGAGCAATTACCAGGTCTGCAATATGTTTTAAAAAATGATTTGTAACATCTGAATCAGTAATGAAGTGTTATGATGAAGTCTAGTTGAAGTATTCTTGTTTCCAATGCTTTGTTGAAGTATTTCATGTTTGTGTAAGTTCTACTTCCTGGATGCAATCTGAAAATCAACATTCATCAAACAATTACTTATTCGATTACATAAACTTGCAAACAAGAATCAAAACAAACTCAGCAAATTAGCTGCAGCAAACATCCAATTCCAACCATTAACCTGTAAGGTTACTGCACCCAAAAATAACAGTAATCAGAAATCGGGCTTATTTGAGAGGTATGCTAAGTGTTTGACGTATTGCCTTTCAGCCAAAACTGAAAAACTTCAGGTCAGAATTAGTAAGGGACTTTACACTAAGAAGGTAGTTTTGATCATTTGTTTTTTCTAATTATATATGGTGTGAAGATTCTAATAATAAAATAATTAATAAAACAAAAAATTGTGTTTTTTTACTGAATGCCAAGATTAAATGAAGAAGGTTGTTTATGCCTTCTTGGTTGAGATTTATTGGCAAGAGTGTGTTATCACCATTGCAAAATTTAGGGTTTTTCATGGCCATTCTAGGGCTTAAATAAACTTTAGCCTGAAAACTCTAAGTCTTTCCTTATTCCGATAGCTCTATGTTCTTTATTGTCATTGACTTGCAATAACTAGTTGCTGATCACTTAAGTTACAACTTAAGTGTCACCCATCTTTCTAGCAACTGGCCCCCCTTCCTTGTGGTTCTCATGCTTTATTGGCTATGAAAACCTTTAATATTCAAGCCTTAGTCTATTTCCTTGTGTAGCTAAGTGTTGGGTCCATCATCATCCATGTGTCAGCATTGCGCATTTTCGCGAACATCTTCCTGCTAGACTTTCCTGAGCAGCAAAAGCTCACGATTAGTTCATGGTTGGCTAGGGGCCCACCCTTTGTTCTTTCTACTAAGCGTTTGTACCTTTGGACATGCGCAACGATGCCCTCGTCAATGTTTACCTAAGTGCAAAAGCGTGCTATTGGTCCTTTCGAAACCTAACAACCACATGTTTTGTCATTTCTAATCTTTGTTTTGCAAGTTAGAGATGGGACGCATTAGTGCTACATGTCATCTTATTGCATTTTCACGGAGTTATCTGTGTTAGAGATTGCCTAAGTGCGAAAACATGCTATTAGTTGGTATTGTAGTAGCTTCATTCATATTGGTTTCACGTTTTAGCATGTTAGAGCTCACCTTGTAACTAGCACTCACAAAACTGCGAAGTTCTTATGTTTATGCCTTCATTGTTTAAGAGTTATCATGAGCTTATATTGATCAAGATCAATGGTTATGATTCATTTCACATTTTCCAAGTTTGATCATCTCAAAGTTGTGTGGCACGTGAAATTGCGAAATGCCTTTTATTCACTGAGGAGTATTGAAGACCCATCTTGATGAAAATGAACGAATCATACATTTGACGTTTTCGCATGTCCAAGATCTTGAAAGATGCATGCCCTATGAAATTGTGAAATGCTCCACATATTGCTTCATTTGCCAACAAATATTAAGGACTCTTCTCTGCCCAGATCGATGGTTTTGATTCATTTCACACTTTCACTTATTAGAAGTTCTAAAAGACTTGATCCTTGTGAAAGTATGAAATGTTGTCACTTGGTCAACATAGAATTTTTGGCCCATTCTCAAGCAAATCAACAGTTGTTGCATCTTGGCACTGAGGTGGTTAGGTCGATTTTTGTAAGTCCAAAGATGCACGATTGCACCATGTGGTTCGTGCCTAATTGTTAGATCCAATAAAGGCTATAAGTCTTGTCATTTTAAATGTAAAGGTTCTAAGGACTTTAGGACGAAATCTATACCATTTAATCAATCAAATCAATAGCTCAAATTCAAATTTGGAGAAATCACTAATTGCGATGAACTGTCTCGCACGTATCGACTAAATGATACCCTGAACGACTATAACTTGATTCAAGTTGGATTTTTTGTATTCAATTCCAAGAGCTTTCAAATTTTCTAAGCTTCGGTGAAGTGTTCAACGCATCCTGTTGTCAAGGGGAAGTTGCAAAATTGTTTCTCACCACCGATTAGGGTTTCTACATGCAATAAAGGTAGTAAGTTGATTTTTTAAAACTCATGCCCTAATTGGTCAAAAAAATTCAAATTTCTAGAAATTCCTATGTTGCCTATGTTAAATTGGGGGGTTTTGTTATTTAAATCTTTGTGCTCAAATTTTAATGTTGTTCGCTTAAAATGTGTTCAAAAACCCTAGAACCTAGTTGCCCATTAAACCCTAGTTTTTCAAAATGGCCAAATCCTCCAAGGGCACAAAGAGGAAACTCCATGATGATATCATTGCACAATTGCCGGGCTCCTCCAACACTAGTAAAAAAGCTCGAGGGTTTGGAATCCTCTAGGATTATGTAATTGATTGGTGCAAAGATTGTAGAGATGCTATCTCCCAACTAGTTTCACACTCTTTAGGAAAGTTTACAACAAGGCTAAAGAAAGAATCCCCATTTGCAATAAATGGAGATGCAATCTAGGGAAGGTGGTGGTGGCCGATGCAGATGTAAATGTACACCTAATTAGAGCCCTTGCCAAGGCCTACAATCTAGATGAAAGGGCCATATTCAAAGAGGGTAAATACCAAATGAAATTGAACACATTAGTGATGTGTGAGGTATTCAAAGTAAACAAAATTGCAATGTTGCCAATTGACATTGGCTCATTGAGAAGAGAATTTGATAGGTTGAGTGGGATTTATAGAATGAGCAAGCTTCTGAATTTCAAACCTACAAAATTGACAATAGAGGAGAAGAAATTGACACTAGATATGCATTCCCCTTTTTGTAATGACATCTTTGAGTCGTATTTCGAAGTCACTTATTTTGCCTTGTGTCAAATTCTTGGTGGAGTATAAGCTAAGGATACCAAGCCATATGCTAGTGATGGTAGTTGATATACAATCAAGGGATCAGAACATGCCCTTTGACTTTGCAGTGTATGTAGCAAAGAAAATCCACAAATCCCTAGTTGACATAAGGGGAGATCCTCAGAGGGTCTTTTCAAATGGTATTCTCTATGATGCATGTCATCTTATATATTGGATTGAAAATGTGGAAGGAGCCACTCAGAGTAGGCGCAAAGGAGGGTGATGATTATTAGATTGTCCAAGAATCAGTAAATTCGAGTAACCTGCTAGAATAAGCTAGAAAACGGATCTGCTTCTCGACATTAGAATGTTACTCCCGCTTCCACCAGTGCACTTGTATGTTTTATTTGAAGAATACTTTGTCAAAGAGATATTGCACCAATTGGGTGAGCAGGTTGATTGATGATTGTTAGAACAAGTTAGGAAATTCTTGAGGCCCATGACCATGAATACTTGAATCCAAAATTTGCCACAATTGGGGAGATTGGTTTCTATTTAAGGATAGCATAATAATAAGGTTTTATGGTTCACTAGTGGGGCCCCATGTGTTGTTGGCGTACGTGGACTTCCAACTGTACATGTTTAATCTCCCCTGCTGCATTTTGTTCACCTACTTCAACCACTGCATTTACTCTTTCTTCTCTTATCTTCTTCTATACACTTAGATGGATCTAGACTCTTCTTTTTTGGCGCATTTTCTTGAAGTTTCTCCTGTAGTTGGGTGTTTTGCTCTATTTTGAAAATAATGAAGTCTGAATACTCTGTTTTGGATGAATGTACATTGTCAAGAGAGCACCAACAACTCTGTATTAAAAAGGGCATTAATATAATCTGTTTTTTTGTTCTGATTCTAACTACTGTGTGTTGCAATTTGTGTTCTTTGTCCCCTTCAAACTGGTATCAAAGCATGGAGATCAGGGAAGTGTAGAAGTTGCAGTGAGAAATTCTGTCGTAGGAAGCCTACAAAGAAGGTTAAGAGGCCTCAAGTATTGGGCAATCAGTGAATTGAGCGTAGTTGTTGGAAGATTGAAAAACTGTTGAAGAAGCCAGAGTTGACATAGGAGGTTACAATTTGATTCAAAGGAACCCCAAGCATCTTGGAGAGGCTGCAGTCCCAACCAAGGGTAAAGTTGTAAGTGTTAAAGTTGCCAATAGCAAAAGATTTTGAGATATAATGAGCAGAGGCAAGGTTTTGTTTTAAAAAAATCATGGCTTGAACAAGTGGAAGCATTTCACAACCCTAGATTCCAATTTTTAATGGCAAAAACTATGACTTTTGGAGCATAAAAATGAAAACCCTGTTTTGTTCCCAGGATGTTTGGGACTTGGTTGAAAATGGGTTCCCTGAACCAGCAGACCAACAAGCTTATTAGGCTCTTCAACAAGCTAAGAAGGATTTGTTGAAAGAAAATAAGAAGAAAGATGCCAAAGCATTGTTTTTCATTCAGCAGGCAATGGAGGAATCGATTTTTCCAAAAGTATTAGCTGCCACAAGATCAAAGCAGGCATGGGAAAGTTTGCAAATAGCATACCAAGGCACAGGCAAGGTGAAAACAACAAAATTAGAAATTCTCAGAAAGGATTTTGAAAATTTCCAAATGAAGGACTCAGATTTAGTAAATTCATTCCTCATTCATGCAATGCCAATAGTAAATCAGATTAGATCATATGGAGAAACCATTGGGGATCAAAAGGTTGTAGAGAAGATACTTAGAAGCTTACCTACAAAGTTCGATCTAGTTGTAGTGGCCATTGAGGAGTCCAAAGATCTCACTCAGTTATCAGTAGATGAATTAATGGGATCACTCTTGGCACATGAGCAAAGATTAAATCGATTAGGAACATTATCATTGGAGAATGCATTCAAGACTCAACTTTCATTTGGTAGAACAAGAGGAAGATCAAATCATAGCAGAGGCAAAGGACATTTTACACCAAGGGGAGGAAGAGAAAATACACAATTTGAAAGCAAAAGACCAACATCAAGCCCGCATGCTTGTTCTACACCAACAAGAGGAAGGGGGAGCAGTCATTCTCATAGCCACCATCAAGCAAAAAGGTATGATAAATCCAACGTCCAATGTCACTTTTGCAATAAATTTGGGCATTTTGCATCAGAATGTAGGAAAAAGCAATATGATATGAACAAGCAAAAGGCAAATTTTACAAATGAAAACCAACCAAACACCAATAAACAAGGCACCATATTGATAACATGCAATGTAGCACAAGAGAGTTCCAAAGAAGTGTGGTTCCTAGATAATGGTTGTTGTAATCAGATGAGTTGAATAAGGAGATGTTTGCAACAATGGATGATTCGGTAAAATCATAAGTAAAATTGGGAAATGATCAACGAGTTTCAGTCATGGGCAAAGGGTCAATTAACATAAGAATTAAGCAAGGTGAGGAGAAGCATTTTCAATATATACTATGTTCTTGGATTGCAACACAATCTCATAAGCATCGGCCAACTAGTGCAAAAAGGATATAGAATATACTTTGAAAATGGTGAATGTGTGATCCTAGACAAGAAATCGAGCAATAGGCTGATTGCAAAAGTTGAAATGACAAAAAATAGGATGTTTCCACTTAGGATTCAAAGTGAACTATTCTTAGAGTCACAAGGACTGCAAAAGGCCGCTGAATTAGCTTTTAAGGCTTCATACAAAATTGAATCTTGGCTATGGCATTTAAGACTTGGGCACTTAAACTTCAAAGGGTTACAACTGTTATATAAGAAAAGATTAGTATATGGATTGCCTGAATAGAGCCACTTAAGACATGTGAGAATTGCATATTGGCAAAGCAACATAGAAACAAATTTCCAGTTGGGGGGTCTTATAGAGCAAAACAACCACTTGAGATGGTGTATTCAGACCTTTGTGGACCGATGCAAACACCATCCATAAGTGGAAGACTTTATTTCTTGATATTTATTGATGATTTCAGCAGGAATGGTTTATTTTTTGAAATATAAATCAGATGCATTTGCTGTTTTTAAAGAGTTAAAGGCAAAAGTTGAGAAAGAAAGTGGTTATTATATCAAAATATTGAGAACCGATCAAGGTGGTGAATACATATCAAATGATTTTCACAATTTTTGCAAAAAAAATGGTATAAGGAAACAATTTACAACAAGGTATACTCAACAAAATGGAGTAGCTGAGAGAAAGAATAGAACAATTATGGAAATGGCACGAAGTATGATAAAAACAAAGCTTACCAAATGAGTATTGGGCTGAAGCAGTTGCATGTTCAGTATACACATTAAATAGATGTCCAACAAAAGCAGCGATAAATAAAACACCAGAAGAAGCTTGGAGCAAAAGGAAGCACAACAGAGCGCACTTGAGAGTCTTTGGATGTGTGGCATACTCATTGATACCTCAAGAGTTGAGAAAGAAATTAGATGATAGAGGAGAGAAGTGCATATTTGTGGGATATAGTGAACAATCCAAGGTATATAAGCTATACAATCCTATCACAAAGAAGCTGATAATAAGCCGAGATGTTGAGTTTGTTGAAGAAGAAGCATGGGATGGTAACATAGACAAAACAACTACAGTTGCAGCTAATGTTCCACAAGAGAATGAAACTCAAGTTGTGAATCCTACTACGCAAGCAAATGTTCCTACAACACCTACTAGGGAACCTACTACTCCAAATCCTTCTACTCCAACAAGTAATAACAGTAGTGAGTCTTCTAATCCAATACTTGCATCACTAAGATCGAGGTCTATAAACACTTCAAAGAAGACACGAAGTCTAAGGGAGATATATGATGAAATACAAGAGGCTGAAAATGATGATTTATGCTCTAATTTTGCATTCTTAACAAGGCGATCCAATTTATTTTGAAGATGCCATAAAAGATGACAAATGGATTGTAGCCATGAATGAAGAAATTCAATCAATAGAAAAGAATCAAACCTGGGATCTAGTAGAGCTTCCTAAAGGCAAGGATGTGATTGGAGTTAAATGGGTTTACAAGACAAAGTATAATGCTAATGGAAAAGTAGAGAAGCACAAGGCAAGACTAGTAGCTAAAGGCTTCACACAACCGCCGGGCATAGACTACAATGTATCTTATGCACTAGTGGCAAGATTGGATACCATTAGAATGGTCTTATCTATAGCAGTTCAAAACAAATGGAAGGTTTACCAAATGGACGTTAAATCAGCATTGTTGAATGGCATTTTGGAAGAAGTGTATATAAAACAGCCACTGTGTTATGAAGTTTTGGGAGAACATAAGGTATACAAACTGAAAAAGGCCCTATATGGTTTGAACTTTGAACCAAGCTCCTAGAGCTGGGTACAACAGAATAGATTCTTATTTTGTGAACAATGAGTTTAGTAAGTGTGGCAATGAACCAACTTTGTATGTCAAAGTGAACGATGAAAGAGAAATCTTGATGGTTTGTTTGTATGTAGATGATTTGATATTCACAGGCAATATGTCAATTAACTCATACAAGGCAGCCATGGAAAGAGAACTTGATATGACCGATTTGGTGCTCATGAAATATTTTCTTGGGATAGAAGTAAGTCAAAATGATCAAGGCATTTTTATGTGTCAAAGTAAATATTCTAATGATTTGTTGAAGAGATTTAAGATGACAAATGTGAATCCAACCCCTACACTAGTTGCATTGGATTTAAAACTTAGCAAGGATGACAAAACTCCAAGTGTTAATGCAACCCTTCAAATCCCTATATGGGGATGACGCCTTATCTTTTTGGGAATTGGCATTGGCGAAAGCAATGTTCCCAAAGCAAAGGAGTGGATTCAAGAAAGCCAAGACATTCGTAAATCCCTTAAAAATAACCTACAAAATGCTCAAAATCAACAAAAGGTATATGCAAATAAACATAGAATGGAAAGAAGCTTTAACATGGGGATTTGGTACATCTTCGATTACAACCTTAAAGAAAAGTGGACCGGAGAAGCTAAAGCCTAGGATCTATGGGCCTTATAAAGTAACAAGTTGTATAGGAGAAGTAGCATATGAACTAGTGTTATGAGAAAGTAGCAAGATACACAATGTATATCATGTATCTTGTCTCAAGAAGGCCCTTGGGCAACAAGTCATCGCATTCGAAGAAATTCCACCCTTGAACGAAGATGGTAAACTAGTTTTGATACTTGAAACAATTATAGATATAAGGGAGAGAAAGTTAAGAAACAAGGTTCTCAAAGAGTACCTTACTAAGTGGAAAAAACCTTCCTCTCGAAGATGCAACTTGGGAGAATGAGCAAATTCTTCAACATCAGAATATTAGCATGCTTGATGACAAGCAATTTTAAGGGGGGAGGATTGTCATGTCTCCTTGTAGAAACATCCATACCAAGCCATTATCTATTATTGATAAAGTGATTAGCATTCAAGCAAGGAGTTGCTAAGAAACAAGTTAATGTTAAGCATGTGCAATTAAAGAATTTAATTAACAAACATAAATCAATTCGTACATATTGGAAGTGTAATGTCCCTACTAGTTAGAGATCACTATCCTGCAAAACAAATTGTTAGAATACAAAATATATATATTTAATTCATCTTTAACTTTGCAATTAATTAGCACGATCATAATTTTCATCTAATAAAAAGGATACGAATCCATACGAAAGTATGTCCTTAGGCGGCCATGAAGCTCGCCTTCTTGGAACCCCTTGGTTCCAAGCCCTTTAGGAAATCGAAGTTGAGTTCGAATCCTGTCTTGGGTGTAACCTCTTACACCCAAGCCCTTCAAAGAAGACCCTTGTCTATTCCTTGCCTTGGGTGATGCCTTCATCATCCAAGTCCTCAGAGGGGATTGGCCAGATCCATCTCTTCTTGGTGGAGTTTAATCAACCAAGCCATACATATGCATATAGGTATTCAGTATATATACTGTTCTAGGGATTATCATAATCCCTTTCCTTAGACTAAGGGAGTTTCCTCCCTGTAGCCTCCAACATGTGATTACATTTATATTACATTTTGCATTTTTATTACTATTTTCCATTCCATAATCCACATTTACATATTTCTAATTTAATATGTATTCCCTAACATATATTCATAAAAATGTTCATTAACCAATATTCACATTTATTTCATAACATATATTCTTACTATTCATTGATATGTATTTATTACTTATGTTCATACATATTAACATCTAAAAACTATTCATTACATATGTATTAAACTGTTCATTACTACATTCCTTAACATATGTATTAAGCTGTCCATTACTATACTAACATATGTATTTTATATTCTTTAACATATGTATTAAAATATTCATTAATATATATATTAGAATATTCATTATTAATATTTATTAATATATATATTGAAATATTTATTATCAATATTCATTAATATATATATTAAAATATTTATTAAGTATATTCATTTACATATACATTTGTGACATCCCTTACCTATTTATTAATTTACCCATTATTAATACATTTGCTAATTACCTTTTTGTATACATCACTAATACCATTCACTAATATCACTACTGCCTAAAAACATAAGTTGGTAGTATAACTTTGGCTATAAAGGCAGACAGATCTGACATGGGTCAGATCTGGTCTGCCACTATATTAAGTATGACTGTCGTACTTATTGTAGTTTATATTAATATCACTATTAAAGTCTGCATAAACATTTTCAGGCTTCATATATACGCATACGTATTAAGCTCTTCACTAACATATATGTTAGAAATATCCATTACTTATATTCATTACATATATATTAAATATGTATTAATTATATTCATTAACATACATATATATATATATATATATATATATATATATATATATATATATATATATATATTCATTTATTAACATATATATAAAAATATGCATTTAATTACATCTATCAACATATATATTAAAACATTCATACATTGCTTACCTCTTCGTAACCCGCAGTTCCTACCTCTTCCCTTGCTGTTGGCAGACTGCTCTTTCTCCACCAACCCCTTCCCCTCCCTTTTTCAAATGGATGGGATGTCTTTATATATGGTGGGATAGAATGTTCTAAGAGACACGTCTTTTAACTATCAATTGTTGTTTTTTTATTTTTATTTTAATAAAATCAAATTGTACTCCTCACGAATTGATGGCTTAATCAATAATTATGTGCTTTGTTTCTAAACACACTCTTCTCATGAATCGCACCCTTGTAATCAATTATTCTCCTTGATCACTGGCTTAGTTTGTGTGAAACTAATTACTGTCATAATGTAAGCGCTGCTTATGTGTGAGTCGATTAGAATATTAAATAATCATATTCTTTATTGAATCGCACTTTGATCTTTCTTGATATTAATCGATGCTTTGACTTCTTACAAAACAAATGAGTTGTCTATGAATAATTATTGTTTATTCTATTCATTGCCATTCCCCATAAATTAATCGCTGCTCGTTTTTTTATCATTGCTCGTTTATAATAACATCTCCTTTATCGCTGTTCCAGCATTTCCTTTTGTAAATCGATCACTCCCCCTTCCCTTATTGATCAATGTCTTGTGAAGACTTTGTAATTGCTTGCCTCTTTTGACTAAGTCAAATCTGACTTGTTTAATTAACATTGCTGATTTGTCTTAACTGGTCGCACTCCTTAATGAATGTTTGTTCTTCCACTTGCCTTTCATTTGTCTTTCTTTATTAATATTAAGAATATGTAAATTATGTTTATAATAATATGAATTTATTTTTATTTGAATATTTCCGGAATATTATTAGATATTAATTAAATAACACATTCAATAAAAACTCAAATAGTAATTCGTTGTTATTATTATATTAATTAATAATAATAATTACTTCATTTAGGATATATATAACGATCAAGGAAAGGACATGACAGGAAGAGATGCGATTAAGAAGCATCATGTCTATTAAGAATCCAAGAGATGCAACTCTTAACATCTCAAGTTATTTATCGGAAATCCATTCCACTTCAGCAGATCATCGTGGAGTTTATATCTTATTTCTTATCCAGTTTGGATTGCTCTTATTGAACAAATGCCGTAGGCACATTGTTAGGAGCATGAGCAAATCAATTCCAAATCAGAGACAGCCCCTCAAGTTGCAAGCATACAATTTACAATCAGGAAAGGCGACCATATTATCCTCTAGTGATATCAAATTCATTATCTGCTTATATCATCTGCAAATCAGACATAGCAGCCAACACAAGAAAGACAGTGATTGCACATATTAACAGATCATTTAGAGATGGCATCGCTATCATAAGTTGCAGATCAAAGACAGCAACATCTTGCTCAAGGATATTCCATATTTGCATGAATATATGGTTAATGCATTACAGCTTCAGTAAGATAAATGATTGAATGAGAGATAAATGAAGTCTCTCATTCAATCATTTATCCTATCGATAAACTATGAGGGAAAACTTCAAGCTATTGTTCCTTCATTTGATGATCATTCTTCATTTGTATATGTTCAATCTACTTAGTTCGATTAATGCTTAAACTATCGATAATCATATCATAGCATAGTATACCGATTAATATCGGTTTGCATTATAACTGTGATCAGCATGAACAATCTGAGTACTCCTTTCAAACTCCATATGCCCACCTTGAGAGGACTTAGAGCATTCCCAACTCTTGTGCCCAATTTGGTTGCACTTGAAGCATTTCCCAACGAACCCTCTTCCTCTACCTTGTGAACCTCCTCTTCCATAGGATCTTCCACCTTTATTTTGGTAACCTACTCTATCATTGTTGGCTGTCCCACTACTACTTCAAGCCTCTTCTCCTTGGTGGTGTTGTTGTCCTCTACCAAATTGTTGCCCCCTTCCTCTAAAACCTCTTCCTCTCTTCTCCTGCTCACTTTGCTTTCACTGCAATTTTGGTGCAGGAGCACCTTGTAGGATTCGAAAACCATTTGAGCAATGAAGGCTTTTAGAGGTCTTTGTAGGTTCCTTGAATGCTTTTGAGTTGTAATAAGGTCTTTCAAGACCATTCATTTTGTTTTGATTAGCCATGAAATGCCTTGGTGCCATTTTGTAGTGTGAACTTCTTAGGACCTATTTGGTCAACCATGGTCAAATGACATCCAAAATGCCTAATTGAGGCAACCATTGCATTTTGGCTCCTACGTGGCCTATTTGTAAGGTTTATGGTGTGTCCTAATAGGTAACATAGGTAAATGACATAGATTGTCAAGTTTTGTTCAAAGTTGTCCAGTTTGGATGACAACATTTGTTGTCAACTAGTAACTAATCTCCCTCCAATGGCTACCTAATTCAAATTGCAGCTGGAGTCAGTTGAGGAGGTTGGAGAAACCTTTCTTAAGGCCTTGGAGGTCAAGAGGAAAGGATTGATGAAGTTTTTGGATGTCAGACAGTGATCAAATTCAATAAACACTCGAAAATTTACACAAATTCGCTGTAACAATGCCTTGTACGGTCATTGTACGGACTCCATGTGCAGGTTAAGTCATTGATTTGAATAAGCCTCTATGTTGATGTTCATTTGACTTTGAGTTGGCAGGAAAAGACTGAGAAATAAGCGAGATATCTGCATTTTTGTGTAAGGTGGTCTGAAAACCCTCCAAAACCAAGGTTTCAGAGGAAATGCTTCCTTAACCCCACATTCCTCAGGCCAAATTGGCTTAAATTCAGGGGAATGGTAGGGGAGACAATGTATTTTAAGATTTCCAAAGTTTCTGAGTGAGCCGTTAAACTGGTGAATTTTGAGATCAAGCCCTAAGCTAGGCATCCTCATGTGACTAGTCGGTTTTGACTGTTAAAAATTGTGCAGAGGTAAAACTAAGAGTGGTGGACCCTATATAACGGTGGATTTGGTGTTTTGGGATGTGTGCAAACCTTTCCCATCCATTGATACCATTAGATCAAACCTTGGTGTGTGGTTTCTTTGTAAAAGTGGCCTAAAATCCCTATTAGGCCTCCTATAGCTGCAGCGTTTGACTCAGTCAATGCAAGAGTTGGGGTCTGATTTTTGGAAGTGTTTTGTGTCACCAAAAGAGGCATAAAAAAGTGTCAATAGTTTGAGGTGTCATTGGGAGAATTTCAAAGTTTTGCCCTTAAAGGCTCAAACCAGGGCTACAAGGAATAGGTGTCTTGTAGAGGGCAAGTCACCTTGTTTGAACCTGTACAAACAAAAGGATGTTGTCTTGGTTGTGTTCAATGTCTCTAGGGTTGGACAAGAGGTTCTATAAGGTCCATACCTGCTCTGAAATGGTAGATGTTTTACAATCCAAGTTGGTCATAGGTGGTTACAGAAGAGTTGGTGTCAAGAAGAGATTTGATGTGAGAAGTTGTATCTGCATGAGTTGTTTATGGATTAAATAGGGCCCCATTGAGCAAAGGGAAGTGTAGAAGTGTCCTGGCAGGCTGTTGACAGGATTGTCCAAGAACCCATGAATGTTAAGACCTTATTTGAGGGTCTAGTAGAGTGAGTTTGGGTGAGAAGCCTTTGTTCCTTGGGGATCTGCATTAAATTTCTCCTTTGCCTTTAAGGCAAGTTGATAAGCCTCTTCGAGGCTTCTAGGGGACACAAGACTTAATTCGTTTTGTAAACTATACTTCAGACCCTTCATATATCTAGCTATTTTCTCCATATCTTCCTCACTATGGCCAAATTGAATCACCAATTTATAAAATTCTTCGGTGTAATCTTTGACTGTCATATCTTTTTGTTTCAAATGCTGCAATCTTTTGAAAAGATTTGCTTGATAGTCTGCAGGAAGGTACTTGGCCTTCAATTTTGCAACCATTCGATCCAAGGAGTTAATCTTTTCTTTATTCTTCCTTCTTCTCTCAGATTGGACAATGTCCCACCACATAGCAACGTGGCCCTTCAATCTAGTGCAGACAAATTTAACTCTCCTTTCCTCTACCACTCCCTCATACATGAAGTACTTATGTAAGTCATTGTTCCAATCAATTAGGTCTTCACCATTGAGGCTTCCCAAATAAGTGGGAACCTCTATCTTGGGTTTGGAACCTGTTGTGACGTTTCACACATCGCTCCATTGCAAATGGGGACCCTTGCTTTTTTTGCTTTTTAGGGTTTGTTTTTTGGTCTTTTAGGGTTTTGTTAGTTAGCCTTTGCATTTTGAGTGTCGCCCAGGGGATCACATGGATAAGCAAGTCCGGCTTGAGTGATGTCCTGATGAAATTTGGCTAAGTCTGAAAACTGAAAAACCTCCAAAAACTAGATTTTACAATATAACTCCTGGAGGTCTGAAACCACTCTCAAACATCCTGAAAGTATATATGGAATATAACTTAAAGTATAAGACTTATACTTAAATGTTATATTCCATAAAAATTATCCTGATAGAGAGTTCAAAAAGTCAAAATTCACTCCTGTCCTTCACTGAGGATCCAGAGCGAAAAGCGCTCCTATCCCTCTCCAAGGGTCCAAGGCGAATCGCTCCTGTCCCTCACCAAGGGTCCAGAGCGAAAAGGCTTAGTGGAGTCATTCCTGACCTTGTTTGGACAAATTGAGACATCAAAGGCATGATGGAGGACAAAATGAACGTGATAGAGCATCCAGACTTGATTAAAGACGATGAAATGATGGAGTTTTTGTCTAGAAAGGTAAAAGCGCTCCTGTCCCTCTCTGAAGGACCAGAGCGATTTTATTCACATACACATTTTTAGACCTTGTTTGGACTCGAACTCTTATTCATGGCGTGTAACAAGATGATATCTTCCTTAGCCAAGACATTTCATGGTGAAAAGTGAAGCATTTTGGCCTAGAAGACAAAATTCGCTCCTGTCACTCACTGAAGGACCGGAGCTTGAATTTCAAATTTGCACTGTTCTTGCAGGATCAAGACAATTTTATGATTTGAAGAGACCAAGGAAAACATGATTTATCCATTGAATATAATTTGGAAGGCTAACAAAGGACGGATAAACTTGGATTTGCAAAATCGCTCCTGTCCCTCTCCAAGGGACCAAGGCGAAAAACCTAATATCCAGTCCTTCTCGCCAAGTTTGGACAAATCTAAGCCAAGGCGCGAATTTGAAACGATGTTTAAAATGCCTTGAGGTGGAATTGAGATGCGAGAGTTGCAAATTTTGATGACAATTGGCAAAAGCGCTCCTGTCCCTCTCCAAGGGACCAGGGCGATTTTTACAAAATCTACAAATCTCCTTCCAAGATCACGCCAAGACAAGGTTGTGCAAGATGAGAAGTGTCTTTCAAAAAAAATGGTGAACAAGGAATTGCCTCCAAAAATTGACAATCCTAGGCTCAAATGCAAAAAATCGCTCCTGTCCCTCACTGAAGGACCAGGGCGAAAATCTCTAGAACATCAATTTTGCCTTGCAAAAAACGAGTTGAACATGCACTGAAGGGACGAAAGGGATCATTGCTAGCCCCACAACGTGAATTGGCAATTAAAAAATGAAGGATTGAGGACAAAAGTGAAAAGGCGCTCCTGTCCCTCTCCAAGGGACCAAAGCAAAGTTATTGGCATTCACTATTTTCTACCATATTTTGGACGTTAACATCTTCCAAATCGCATTAGAAGCTAAATTTGCCAACTTCGAAATATTTGAAAAAATTAATTAAATTGGCATTTAATAAATTAATTTTGGGCCTCAAAAAAATCGAATTTCTATTATTAAGGCATTTAAAATTAATTTTTTATTAAGTTAAAAAAAAAAAAAAGATAGAGCGCTTGAGGTATAATTTTAATATTTTTATAAAGTCGGCCTTCTTCTTAGTTTTTTTTTATATTTTATTTTAAGGCTTATTTGCTAGGTCGGCCTCTTGGACGAAAGAAGGTGAGCGCTCTATATATGGGAGGTGTTTTTTCTCAATTCAAATCATTCAATCATCCTTTCAAATGCGAATTGGAGGAGCAAATTGGAGAGGTGATTTTCTTGCGAGTTTGGAGGATAATTTCCAGATTTTTTTGAAGACATTTGAAGGCGAATTTCCAGATCTTGACGAGGCAAGTGGAATTTGTTCTTTTCCAAGCTAGAGGAGGCGTGATTCATCCAAGGGAGGACTATAATCTAAGCTTGTCCATCAAAATCCGGTTTTCTTCCTTCATTTTTTCAAGGTTTTGTGCTTAGATACTCAAAGGAGGAGGTATGAAGAATCATTTTTGAAGTTCTTATTCAAGACTTATTGTGATCCCATTGCAATTTTGTAAAATCTAAGTCTTGAAGATCCAAATTTCATTCATTATTAATTTGAAAATGTGTAATTCTTGATTCATCATGGCTTTTTTTCAGATTAATATCTTAAGTTTTACCTTTGAAAGGTCTTAAATTTCATGCTTTAAGGTTTGATGCTCAAAAGACTAACTTTAATATTTTGTGTAGGCATCAAGTGGAGATCCCGGAGTTGGAAAATCAAGCCAGATCAAGGACGATCAAGCATAGACAAGGATGACCTTCTTCGATCCAGCATCATCAGGATAGGGGCGACCTCCTCCAGTCTAGCATCGACAAGGATGGCCTTCTTTGGACTAACGTCATCAAGGGCGACTTCTCCAATCCAGTATTCCAAGGCAAGGTACATCAATCGTCCTGCACATCAAAGAAAAGGAAGTCAGAACAAGGGTTCGTTGAAGAAGTAGATAGTTCCAGATGAATTAATTAAAGCTAGCTTCTCAACAACATCAAGTTGAATATCTACCAAGTTACAAGTGTCAGACGATGTGGCATCCTAGTCATCACTTCTCCAGTCAGTGTGGTCCACCTCAGCATGTCCAGATTCAATGTACCTAACTCATGGGAGGTGACACATACTTCGATGTACCTACTTGTTGTGACGTTTTCACACATCGCCCCATTGCAAATGGGGACCCATGTTTTTTTTGCTTTTTAGGGTTTTTTTTTTTGGTCTTTTAGGGTTTTGTTAGCTAGCCTTTCCATTTTGAATGCTGTCGGGGAGATCAATAGGGTAGCAAGTCCGGCTTGAGTGAGGTCCTGATCCTGAATTTTGGCTAAGTCTGGAATGTCCTGATCCTGAAATTTGACTAAGTCTGGAAACTGAAAAACCTCAAAAAACTAGATTTTGCAATATAACTCCTGGAGGTCTGAAACCACTCTCAAACATCCTGAAAGTATATATGGAATATAACTTAAAGTATAAGAAAGAAGAAAGATAGAAGGAAATGTCACTTATACTTAACTCTTATATTCCATTAAAATTGTCCTGATAGAGAGTTCGAAAAGTCAAATTTCGCTCCTATCCTTCACTGAGGATCCAGAGCGAACTTCGCTCCTGTCCCTCCCAGGAGGACCAAGGCGAGGCGCTCCTGTCCCTCACCAAGGGACCAGGGCGATAATACTTATTTGAGCCATTCCTGACCGTGTTTGGACGAATTGAGACATCAAAGGCATGGTGAAGGACGAAATGAGCATGATAGAGCATCCAGACTTGATCAAAAACAATGAAATGATGAAGTTTTTGCCTAGAAGGTCAAATTCGCTTCTGTCCCTCACTGAAGGACCAGAGCGATTTTCTTTATATGCACAATTTTAGACCTTTTTTGGACATTAACTTTTATTCATAGCATTAAGTAAGATGATATCTTCCTTAGCCAAGACTTTTTTTGATGAAAATTGTAACGATTTGGCCTAGAGAGCAAATTTCGCTCCTGTCCCTCAGTGAAGGACCGGAGCTTAAAGTCTGACATTGCTTTGTCCTCGCAGGATTTTAACGACTTGATGATTTGAAGAAGTCCAAAGAGATGTGTTTTATCAAATGAATGTAACTTGAAGTGCCGTCGTGAAGGAGAATGACCCAAAATGCAAAAATCGCTCCTGTCCCTCAGTCAGGGACCAGGGCGAAATCCATTTGTAGCTCCCGTCCCTCTCCCAGGGACCAGAGCGAAGTTCTTCATAAGGCATGTTTTAGGCGAAGATCAAGCAAGTTTTAGGTTTGAAGGCAAGAAAGGAGGTGAATTGAACCCATTGAAGACAAATTGAAGATTATGAAACGTCAACAAGGGACCCAAATGCCTAAGTTCGCTCCTGTCCCTCAGTCAGGGACCAGAGCGATTTTTACCTTAGACAAATTTCTTGCCAAGTTACAGTGAATTCCAAGGCATGGATGAGTGGAAGGAGGTACAACAAGACCAATGAAGATAAATTTTGAAGTTAGCAAGGTGAGATGAAGCCTACAAGAGCAAGATCGCTCCTGTCCCTCACCAAGGGACCAGGGCGAAATTTTGATTATCTTGCCTTCCACTTAAGTTCAGGACCTCTCCAAGACAAGGTGAAGAGTGGTAAGGGCGTTTCGAAGCATCTCAATCAAGCACAAAGTTACGAAGACCACCAAATTGAAGGATTTGCACTTAAATACTTAAGTTCGCTCCTCTCCCTCAGGCAGGGACCAGAGCGAAATTTCCATAAGGCCTAGATTTTGAAAGTTGATCACATTTCAAGTGTCCAAGGGGATCAAAAAGACTTTATTTTACACGATGAAAACGGTGGCAAATTAATGGAAGCAAGGACAAGTCCAAGACATTCAAGTTCGCTTCTGTCCCTCTCCAAGGGACCAGAGCGATATTTATCATAGTGGCCAAATCTCTCAAAAATCACGTTAAGAAAAGATCATGCGAGGTGGTAAAGGGTCTAAGGTGTCTTAAGGGGATGATATACAAAGGTTTCAAATGTCGAAAGATTATCAATTGAGCCAAAGAGGCTATATCGCTCCTGTCCTTTGGACAAGGACCAAAGCGATTTTTATTAAAACACTCATGTTCCTTCAAAATCATGACAATGCAAGGACACACAAGATCAAGGACATTATTTAAGAGGCAATGAACGAGGAACCAAGCTTGAAAGATGACGCATTTTGACCAGGGCTTCAAGTTCGCTCCTGTCCCTCTCCAAGGGACCAGGGTGATAATGGTCATAAAAGGCATTTGTTCACATAAGTAAGACACTCAAGCTCGAAGGACCCAACGAAAGTGGCAAATTCAACGTGGAGATGAAGACTTTGAACGTTAAAATTGCAAGAATCAAGACCAAGATGATGGATCGCTCCTGTCCCTCAGTCAGGGACCAGGGCGATGAGGTTTGTATTTTTTCATCTTCCCATTTTGGCTTCAAAACCAAAGTTCCCAGACTCGGACTCGGCTCGGACTCGGCAAGGCCAACTCGACTCGTGACTCGGCTATGACTCGGCAACGACTCGGCAATGACTCGGCAAAATTAAAAAAACCTTGAAATTAAGAGATTTTTAACAATTTAAAACTTGTTTCATGCACCCATTATTGAATAAAGCCCAATTATAATGTCTGCTAGCTTGTTATGCCATGAAAGGCATGCTGGTAGAGTATCTACTTGTTTGGGGCTTTTGTTTAGTATTTTCTTTGGCCAAATTGAAATTTTGGGAGCACCAACATGAGACATCATGCACATCTTCACTTGGAAACTGTAAGGAATGCTTGTGTATGGTAGCATTAAATAGTGTGCTTTTTGAACTTAGGTTTTACCTTGGGACTATAGTTGACCTTGGTCTTTCTTGGACCTCTTAGTTTTTAGGCTATATATATGTTGGATGGAAGGGGGAATTGTGAGGCCAGAAGGGTTTGAAATATGCTCCTCAGAGACATGTCCCTTGCCAAAAATAACCTTGTGCCCCATGGGGGGATTTTTTGGGATGTGGGGATAGGTAGGAAATATCCCCAACTCACCCCCTTTTTTCAAAATTTTAAGAAACATCCCTGTTGTGAGGTACTCACACATCGCCCCATTGCAAATGAAGACGCCCACTTTTTGCTTTCTAGGGTTAGCTCTTTTAGTTTTGTTGTTGGTCGTTTTAGTGTCTTAGCCTTTGCATTGAAGGGATTGAGTTTCTCAAAGGTCATCAAATCAGGTGGATCTCCTCAAGGTGGAGTGAAGGAGGTTAGGTCAGTTGAGTGATTAGGGGTTATTCAGATCATTCCTAGGGTTTTTGTGTACTATCTGGTCACGCTTCAAGTTGCTAAATCAAACCTTGGTTGAATGCATAGTGTCCTCCTAGGTCCCATCCCTTACATCAAGGTCAGAGTGAACTCGCCTTAAAAGTCTGGAATGTCATCTTGATCCTGAAATGGCCTGAAATTTGACTAAGTCTAGAAATTTGAAGGATCCTCCAAAAACTAGATTTTGCATTATAACTCATGGAGGTCCGAAACCACTCTCAAACATCCTGACAATATATATGGAATATAACTTAAAGTATAAGAAAGAGAAAAGACATAAGGAAATGTCACTTATACTTAAATGTTATATTCCATATATGAATCCTGACGAAGATACTAACTTGTCAAACAAGTCAAAACATTGACCTGTGGTGGCCGAGTTTTGGAGCTTGGACTCGGCGAGTTTTGCCATAACTCGCCTGACTCGCGAGTCAGGCGCGTTGTGGTCAAAACCTCGCCGAGTCCGAGTCGCGAGTCAGCAAAACTCGCTGAGATTGGCTCGACTCGCCAACTCGGTGAACTCGCCTGACTCGTGGCGAGTTTGGGAACTCTGTTCAAAACAAACAATTGAATTTATTTTAAATGCTAAATTCGATAGGTTTTGAAAATTTAATTAAGTGGCATTTAAAAATAACGCATAACATTTATTAATTAATTTTGCCTATTAAAAAAATAAAAATAAAAAATTATAAAGGCATAAAGTTAATTATTTATAAAATCAAGTTGAGCGCTTGGGTTTATTTTGTCAAGGTCGGCCATTATTATTTATTTAAAATCGTTTTAATTGCCTCATTTTATCAAAGTCGGCCTAGAGGTAATTGTGAGAGGTGAGCGCTTATAAAGGGAGGGTGAAAATTTCATTTTCAAATCATTATTCAATCATCTCTTACATGCGATTTGGAGAAAGCAAAGGTGGTGCGAAACATCTTCAAAGGGGAGTGCGAGCTTGAAGTTAGAGTTAAGGCGAACTTGCCAAAAATATTGAAGATCACATCAAAGACCCCAAGGGTGACGAAGTTGATAGGAAGGACGTTCGCTTGAAGATCACGTTGAAGACCATCTAACGTTAATTTTGCCTAGGCAAATTCCTTGTTTTGCATTCTAGAGTTAGCTCTCAAGTGAGGTATGGCGATATGGATTTATTGTTTTGATTTTGATTTTTGATCGTCATAGCCTTCAAATTTTGAATTGTAATAGCTCAATCGTCGTTTAGGAAGTGATAACTCAAGGACTTATTATGAAGTTTCCTAAATTTAATCTCTAATCTAGTTATTCATTGCAAAATCATGTTGCTAATTTTGAAATGTTGTGTAGGCATCAAATGGAGATCTCATCAAGGAAAATCAAGCCGGATCAAGGACGGTCTTCGCCGGGACGATCAAGCCAGGACAGGGGCGACCTCTTTCGATCCAGCGTTCCAAGGCGAGGTACATCATCATCCTGCACATCAAGGACACAAGGAGTTAGAACAAGGGCTCGTTGAAGAAGTAAATAGTTCCAGATGAATTAATTAAAGCAAGCTTCTTAACAACATCAAGTTGAATATCTACCAAGTTACAAGTGTCAAATGAGGTGGCGTCCTAGTCATCATTTCTCCAATCAGTGAGGTCCACCTCAGCATGTCCAGATTCGATGTACCTAACTCATGGAAGGTGGCACAAACTCCGGTGTACCTACCCCGGCTATCCATTGGTCGAATTTTCTAGAGAGGACATGTGTCCAAGCAATACAATTTTATCATTGGTCAAGCATTAAATGTTATGTAATGGTTGTAACAAACCCTAATTAGGGTTTTTATTGTTGAATCTTGGCCATTGATCTCGAATGGATCTAAGCCATTGAATTGTATTGAGGGCACTATATAAGCCCTGGCATTTCATTTTGTAAAGGGTAATTAGCAATAAATTAGAGAGAGTTGTAAATAATAGAAAGCAGTTAGTAGATAGAGAGTAGTTAGAAATTGATAGAATAGTAATTAGAGTAGAATAGGAGGACAAGGCAAGAAATTGTTGCCATTGATTGTAAACAAACTCCATTTTCATTGAAGTAATGGTGAAGTGTGTCGTTTCTTGCAATTTGCATGGTTTCTTGTTGAGTCTTCAATCCTAGATGGTAGATGATTAGATGAATGGAGGAAATGTGATTGATTGATGGTGGAATTCGTATATCCATACTACTAGCAGTTTGTTGATTGCAGACTTGCCTTGTGTAGTCAACTGGAATCATTCAGCTTAAGCTCAATTTCAATTTGTCGCTTCTTCATTGATATGCATCAACTTGATGGTGTCTATGCCTGCGGTGATGATTTGAACATCATAAAGCTTCCCTTAGAAGATCGCACTAGCCTTGTGGAGATGGTCCATTGATGTCAAAACAAGACCTAGTTAGAGTTTCATCAAAAAATCAAATCATTGCTCCTACATTCTTAGTATTAGGATTAGATCTTCTCTTCGCCCTCATCCTTTTTCCATTTTTTCAAATCTAAGCCAGTAAGAGCCTGTGTTCCAGCAAAGCAGATCGGAAGTTCAATCATCAGATGTAAGTCCCCTTGTGATTCCAGCAAATCACATCATACCACTGGAGTTTATCCACACGTAGAGACCCTACTAACCAGAACATTGGAGTCATCCTAACTGATCCTTCATGCGAATCTTCAGCAGTTAGAGACTTTATTCAAGAGAGGATAAGATGCCTTTAGGTATTTTATTCTGTGTATGATGGTGTACAAAATACACGTCAACACTACCGCGGCTATTCATTGGTGGAATTTTCTAGAGAGGACATGTGTCCAAGCAATACAATTTTATCATTGGTCAAGCATTAAATGTTATGTAATGGGTGTAACAAACCCTAATTAGGGTTTTTATTGTTGAATCTTGGCCATTGATCTCGAATTGATCTTAGCCATCGAATTGTATTGTGGGCACTATATAAGCCCTGACATTTCATTTTGTAAAGGATATAGAGAATAGAAAATAGAGAGTAGTTAGCTAGTTGATAGAATAGCAATTAGAGTAGAGTAGAGAGAGAAGGCAAAGATTGTTGCCAAGATGTTGTTGTAAAAGACTTGTAACTTCATTGAAGAAATGGTGAAATTTATGGGTCGATTCGACAATTTGCATGGTCTCTATACTTCTCGTATTTGATTTCATGTTATTAGATGAGTGGAAGAAATATGCTTGATTGATGGTGAAATTCGCATATCCATACTACTAGCAGTTTGTTGATTGCAGACTTGCCTTGCATAGTCAACTAGAATTATTCAACTTAAGCTTAACTTCAATTGTCGCTTCTTCATTGATATGCATCAGCTTGATGGTGTCTATGCCTATAGTGATGATTTGAACATCATAAAGCTTTCCTTCGAAGATCGCACTAGCCTTGTGGAGATGGTCCTGCGATGTCCAAACAAGACCTAGTTAGAATTTCATCAAAGATCATTCATTGCTCTTACATTCTTAGTGTGAGGATTAGATCCTTTCCTCGCCCTCATCTTTTTTCCTTTTTTCAAATCAAAGCTAGCAAGAGCCCGTGTTCCAGCAATATTCAAAGCAGATCAGACGTTCAATCATCAAATGTAAGTCCCCTTGTGATTCCAGCAAATCACATCATACCACAGAGAGCTTATCCACACGTAGAGATCCTACAACAAAGAACCTTGGAGTCATCCTGATTGATCCTTTTCCGCGATATCTTCAGCAATCAGAGGCTTTATTCAAGAGAGGATAAGGTACCTTTAGGTATTTTATTCTGTGTTTGATAGTGTACAAAATACACGTCAACAGAACCCACATTCAATACTGTCCTTAATAATCTTTCCTCAAACCTTTCAGGTTCTTCATGATCTTCCTCTTTCTCTTCTCTTCTTGTTCTTCCTCTTAATTATCACCGACATCATCATCAGGGGTTCTTCTCTGTGCCCTTTCTAAAGCATCCATTCGTGCAATCAAATGCTGCAACATCTCGGGAACTCCTCCATGTTACCTTCTACCTCTTCCTTGGGCTCCTCCCCTGTGCACTCTCCTTGGAGGCATTCTGTCCACTCAATTGCAACCCAATCTCTTTTAGGCTCTTATACCACTACGATGGCACACACTGCTGATCACAAAATCTATCAATAACATACAGGAACTTACAAGTAATTGACAGGGCAATAATGATAGGAAGTTTTGGAATTAACCAATGAATCAATTACACAACATTCTACCCCAATGATGACAGGAAACAAAACTCAGTTCCCTACAAAGCACAATGAACATAAACTATTCCCTATTTCAATGTTTCATAGTTATTACAAATGCTACTGGATTCCTTGAGGAACCGGCCTGTTTACAATACAAACAAAATGCTTTTCTACAGACTCCCTCGGCCTTCTTCCATACAGGCGCGATCAATCAATATGGTCAGTGCTTGACAAACGACCTTCCTCTTCACAGATTCCTATGTGCTTCAACCAACTCTTGCCACACACGGCCAACAACGTTCGCTTCTTTAGTGGGAATGGACCAACTCTTTTCCACTAAATGTCCAACCCCAATACTTTGGCAATCGGCCCTCTAATAGGTGGAAGTTCGGTTGGTTAACCACTGCCAACATGGCCGTGGCAACCGACTACCAACGTGGCCTTAGTAACTAACAACAATCACATTTCAACATATCTTCCTGTCACGGCTACGACAAGAGGTAGGAGTATGAACAAACTCAACCAGTCGTACGACAGGAGCAGTAAGAAACTGCGACAGGAACAAGAATAGAAACAAAACCCAACCAAAACTAAAAGAAAATGAAACACCCAAAAACCAAGAAAGGAAAGGGATGCCTTTGCATCAATAGGTGATATGAAAATCATTTGCTTATCCTTAGGAGATTACACCATCTTTGTGTAGTTGTTTCCTCATGGTGAAGCAAAGCTTGGTTTGGTTGCATCGAGCTAGCTTCCTACATTCTTGGAGTAGCGTAGACATTCTCAATCCTTATCTCTTCTATCTTTTATTTTCCAAGTAAGTTAGTAAGATTTCATGTTCCAGCAGTGTTCATAAATGAAGTCCTATGATTTCAGCAAGCTCACATCATACGTTGAGTCTACGTAGAATTTAAAGTCTATTGTTCGCATTGTAAACCTTGGAGTTGTCTTTTTTTATCATATTCTTTTGCATATGAGGTTTCTTTGTTCAAGAGAGGATAGCATACTTGGTATTCTATTTTGGGTTTGACGTGTCCTAAAAAACACATCAACAGTCTCTAACTAAAATAAAGTCCAGTTTTTGTTTTTCTTGAAATGCAAAGGTGGTTATCAGGTGGTTACAAATTAGTTATCTCAAGAAGCTCTATAAATAAAAGATTCTTGGCATTGTAAAGGGACTTTTTGTTCTCACAAGTTTTAGCACAAATGACTTTGAGTTGTATAACTTTACAAAGTGAATATAAAGTATTTTGGAGGTGTTGCATGATGTTGGATGTTCATCATTTTTGACTTATCATATGTAAATGTTAATAACATCCTTCGTAATTTTGAATCCTGATTTTGTGAAAGCAACGGTCAAGTTTTAAATGAATTTCTTTGAGACATTCTTTCTTGATATTTTGGAATGAATATGTTAAATTCGAGATATCTTCATCATGGAGTTTCTTACCTGTGGTCTTCGATTCTCATGGTGGAATAAATGGAATCCTTTTTATGAAGCTCTGATAGCACTTTATTTGTTGTTAGGAGTTCCTTTTTCATTCAAGTTTTGTCAATACTTAGTACTTTTTGGTTTTGTCAATACTTAGTACTTTTTGGTTAAAAGTACACCTAAAAATATCAAAATCACATTTAATGAGGGAGCTGTCTCTCTTAATGCAGAGGAAGATTGCATTTTGCAAGCAATCTATCCAACTATTGTAATGACTTTGTCACTTTCCATTGGGCGAGTCATACCATTTTTGAAGTAACAAATCTATTTACCAACACCTCCGAAGTGGATACCAAGATTCAAGGGAAATAAAGTATGAACCAAAGAAATGGGACTCGGACTCGGCAAGGCCGACTTGGACTCGAACTCGGGACTCTGCGTCAGACTTGGCTGGACTCGGGAAAGTGAAAAACTCAAGAAATTTAGAGATTTTTAAAGATTTAAAACTTGTTTCAGACACCCTTTATTGAATACACGTTAAAGACACAAAAACATCATCAAACTCGGCTCATTTGATTACATACACAAGTATACATCAATCACATAAGCATAAATGCAAATTGTAGCTGAAGAAAATAACAAACATAGATATATAAATATTGTCAAATGTATACAATATTACAAAACTCATGGAATAAAAAATCCATGTCATCATATGATCATCATCAAATGTTTCATAGAAATACGAAAGGTAAATAGTAAATACTAAATACAACTACAAGTGTACAAGCCTATGGCTGAGAGGGTCGTGCACCCTCTCACCCTGGCCCCCTGCGAAGGCGTTTAAAGTAGGTCCTGGATGATTCAGCAGCCATAGTCGCTCCTCGTGACACCATGCCATGCTCACCAACATTAGGAACAGCTGTGTCACTTTGAGTCTCAGTATTTCCCGTCTCTGCTCGTGCTCTCTGCTCCTCCTCTGCCATGGCTACAGCCTCAGCCTCTATATCTACCTGGTCGATCCAATCAATGTCATCATCACTAAATACAGCTGTAGGAGTCCCAGGAGCTGTTTGATTCTCATTGCCCCACTCTGCTTCAAGATCAACCTCATCTAGGATGATAGGAGAGATGTCAACTAATGCATTCTTTCTCATTCTTAGGCGGAGGTTATAGTGAACAAAGACGAGATCATTCATCTTCTCCACAGATAATCTATTGCGCCTCTTGGAGTGTATGTGCTCAAACATACTCCAATTGCACTCACAACCTGATGCGCTGCATGGTTGGCTCAAGATGCGAATGGCCAACTTCTGAATATTTGGTGTCTCTGGGCCAAAAAAGCTCCACCAATGATCTGAGTTTGAAATGAGAAAAATAAATAAAATCAGTCTCACTCATGAACTCATTTAACAAGTTACAATATAGTATTGAATAAAACTAAAATTAAGCCTTAAATTTATTTTTACTTGGTGTCATAGTTGTCCTACCGTCTTTGGCGACAGGACGAGAGAAGGTCTCCCCTTGTGCATCTGAGAAGAACTGTAGCTCTCGAAAAAGGTCTATCTGAGAAGTACCAGCAGGTCCCATCTTCTCCATGATTGCATATAGCCCATTAAGGACCTCCAGATCAGCCTTGAAAGAAGGGATAAAACGGAATGCTGGATTCAGATAATAGGTTGCCGCATGGATGGGCCTATGAAGCTGATGATGCCATCTCCTATCAATGATCTCCCAAGTGGGACCATACTTGCTCTCATCTCCTCCATAGACGAATCTGATGGCCTCCTTCGCCCTATCCATGCCCTCATATATGTAGCCCATTGCGGGCTTATCTCCATCCGCAACTCACAACAAAACCACCAAGGGCTTAACAAACTGCAAAATTGAAAATATTGTGTAATTTAGAAAAATTAGCAAATAAGAGAATACATATAATAAGTTATAAAACATGAAGTTAAATAGTAGAATTTATAAAAAAATTACCTTCACTATCTCATCACAAGGGACCCAAAAGCCTTGCTCATAAAAAATGCAGTCTGCCATATCTTTCCCTGCAGGGGTGGTAGCATAGGATGAGGAAGACCACTCCTCACCAACAATCATACGTCTCAAGGCAGACTTAGACCTAAGCATTGACTGCAATGTGAGGAAGTTTGTGGCAAATCTTGTGATTCCTGGACGAGCTAACTCCTTCTGCTCTGTGTATTGTCTCATAAGAGCCAACACCCATGAACGATTATATACAAATTTGCAGACATTTCTTGCCCTTTCTAACACATCTCTTGACCCATGGGATTTTTCCAATATCCTCCAACATGAGGTCAATGCAATGAGCAGCACATGGAGTCCAAACTATAGATGGGTGCCTCTCCATCAATAGTCTACCTGCAGCAACATAATTTGTTGCATTGTAAATTGTAATTAATGGAGGTACAAACTACCAGATAGTAATTAATTTGCAAACAAAATTAGTTTGTAATCAAAAGTTTACCGCAGCAACATAATTTGCTGCATTGTTGGTCACCACTTGTACCACGTTCTCCTCACCCACATCTTCAATCACCTCTTTTATCTGCTCACATAGGTAGGTGGCATTCTTGCAATGGGCAGAGGCATCAATGGACTTGATGAAAACGGTGCCCCCTGAAATAAAAAAATAAAGCTAGGTCAATGATCATTCAATAAACCATTAGATAAAAAATAAAAAATTAAAGACTATATGAAACTAAAATTAATCAATCATCTACGGAAGAAACAAGAAAATTAAGGAGAGTTCTATTTCTCCTATCCGTCCAACCATCAGTCATGATGGTGCAAACTTTGGTGCTCCATATCTGGCGTTGTTCATCTAAATCCTTCTTCACATCATCCACCATTTGAGACAAAATGGGTCCCCTCAAATCACTCTCACTAGCGGCTTTGAACCTCGCCCCACATATGGTAATGGAATCAACCATTTGTTGCCAATAAGGAGACCTGTCGCAAAGAAACTCAATGAGATAAGTTAAGTATAAAAAGTCAATGAGATAGTTAAGTATAAAAATTAAAACAATCAAAGTTATCAAACATAAAAGTTAGTAAATCATTCACCTGGCTACAAAGAATGGAATACAGCTGTAGCTCCAAAACCTGCCAATTGCCATTTTAGCAGTATCATGGACCTCCTTGTTCCAACCCATGCCCTCAAGCGATGGTTGGGACCCAGGAGTAGTGCGAGGCACAAAGAAGGAATCCAACCTAGATTTACGAATCCTAGGTCCAATGGTAACACTCCCACTACAACTGCTAGTGCTAGGAGCATGAGAAGTGGTGGTGACACTGCCACTTATAGAAGCAGAAGCAGAAGCGGAAGCACCAGCAGTACCAAACTGAGTGGGACGATATGGAGGTAAGGAAGAAGGGCCTCCAACACAACCTAACTGTGTCCCTCTTCCTAAAACTGTCTCTCTCCCAATGGCCGCTCGATCCTCTTTTTGTTTCTTTTTTCTTTCAATCTCCTCAACCATTACGTAACATTCACGTACGGCCTCAGGGACTGCTTTTAGGCATGGTTCGGCATCATGTCCACGCACACCAGCAATATGGTATTTCAGCCTATATATACCTCTATGGAATATTGTTTTGCAAAACATACATTTTGTTTGCCCCTTTCCTTTCCCTGGAAAATCCTCATGATATTTCCAAGCAGGGTCCTTTCTAATGGGGGGTCTAGAAGCTGAAGTAGCCATTTTAGGATAGTTTTGTGAAACTTGAAGTTGAGGAAAATAATAAAGTGAAGTTTGCTGCAATAAAACATTACAAAATTACAAATACAAAATAAAATTAATACATATTACATACATTAAAAAAAACTAAAGTAGGGTTTGTCAAACCCTATTTAAAAAAAAAAAAAATTTACAAACCCTACATAGTACAACACTACAACTACATACTACATGCTACATACAAACATACAAAAGATTTTGAAAGAAAATGTAAAACTTTCAAAATAAATGAATAGAAAATGGAATTTTTGCATACAAGAAACAAACTAATCTTCAAAAAAACAATCTTACCTCTTACAACAAGCTTGAAATGAGCTGCAAAGTCTTCCTATCCAACTTTTGATGCACCAAATCGAAACACAATGCAGCTCCAATGTGACAAATTGAAGAAAACTTGAGCTTCCTCCTTGTTGGTTTTTCTTCTATGCACCCTTGTTTTTCTTCCCAACTCACTTTACTCCTTTTTTGGCAAGTGAATGAAATGAAAGTCACTTTTAGGGATAGAAGATAATTTACCGAAAAAAATGGACTTAAAAAAACATTGCAAAATATTTTTTTGTTTTTGTTTTTCATTTGGCTTGACGCTGACCGAGTCTGGGGCTCGAGACTCGGACTCGGACGAGTTTGGGCCAAACTCGTCAACTCGGCGAGTCTGGCGAGTTTACTCGCCAGACTCGGACTCGGACTCGCGGAGTCTAGGCGAGTCCCGTTTCTATGGTATGAACCCAAACTCGTCAACTCGGCGAGTCTGGCGAGTTTACTCGCCAGACTCGGACTCGGACTCGCGGAGTCTAGGCGAGTCCCGTTTCTATGGTATGAACCCAGCCTTTTGTCTCTTTAAGTTTGCCTTTTATCTTTTCTTGGTCACTTTTGTGGGCTTTTTGTAATATCCCCTGTCTAATAGAAGACTGAAAACAGGGAATATTTGCTGTCAAGAACTGTGTGTTAGCTGTTTGCGTGTTATGTGGACTGCTGTCTCAGTAGTTTTCAGATTGGTATGTTGGACATCCAACACTAATTCCACATGAAAGATCATTCACAAATAACTTTGAAATGAAAGTATGATAATATTGAAAGCTTGATAACAACCTAGATGAAGCTCTCAAACATGGACATCTACTAGCTGGCATTTTGTCAAATAATTGTCATACATTCTCAGAATTCAAACATATAAGGTGCAGCCTCAACTCCTTAATCCTTTATTCATATGATAGCACAATTTGGCATTACGTGAACTGATACAACTACTAATTTTCAGACTTCTGAGGACAATGAAACTATTAAGTTATGCACAGCAAACTGAATTAACAATGTAGTCTATAAGCAAATAACCTGATATGAATTTGCCAAGGTAGATGATGTAGTTGCAGGCTAAAGATCCTCAATGATGACGGCTCCAATATGCAAATGCAAAGGACATTATGTGCCGACCCTGCTGCTGCTAATGAAGGTCTGCAATCTGCAGATTATTGTCATATTACTCCTCCAAACTGATCGATTTCTCCTCTAGGTGACAGCGCCTTACTCCCAAGGGGTTCCAAGCTATCATATACATTCAATAGTGAAAATCGAAGAGCATGGGAACCATGGACCTGCCTCAGATCAGACTTTCAGTATGATCCAAAATGACACCAAAATGCCTTGCAAACAGTCCCAATCATATCGCCTCACTCCCCCATGAATTTAGGAGACATTGCAAGTCAAAATAGATGCATGTAGGAGGTGGCATGAACAAAATCGTGGGTTATATGAACCTGCTTCAGACTGATGACTGGCTGCAATCTTCATTCAATTTGCCTCCCCAATTTCTGCAAAAAAGCATTGCCCTCTTCTCAGGTAGGATCGCTGATCTCTAACTCATGTAAGCATGCATCTACTATGGGTATTGGGACAAATCGTAGAAGATGAAGAACTTCTTCAGACTGGTTCCTGCTCTAATGCTCGGATCACTTCAATATGGTTGCCCTTTTCTTAGACAAGATAGATGTCTTCAACACAACAAAGATGCATTCACCATGAATAAATGAATAAGATCAAGGTAGTCTGAAGGTCTGATACAAATACCTTGAATCTGAAATGAAACCTCAATAAGTTCAAGTGAAAGGACTGATTGTCTTTCCCAATCACCATAACCTGTTATGCATGTTGAGACATGGACCAGCTAGGACTCGAACCTAGGACCTTCCATAACACTGCTGGAGTGCTCTACCACTGAGCTACTGGCCCCTCTTGGACCAGTCCATCGTCAGTCTGGGTGTGGCTTATTTCCAACACAACCGATGCACAATGTGGAAAACTGAATATTTCCCATTCTCAAGAAGAACCTAGGGTTTCGCACAGCCCTTCCTCAATCTGCTGAAGGTCTACGTCCTCAGAGATCAAACCAATGCAACGCATCAGTTATCATCATATCCAAATCTCCAATCCCCTTGATCATCAATCACCCTCTTCTATTTATCCTTTTCATAACCCATCATGAGATTCCTTCTAGAAGAGGGTAGGTACACTTTATTATTTATTATTATTATTATTTAAGTAACTTTAATTATTTTAATTTTATACTTTAGTCACTATTTAATTAAATTAATTAAATATAAAGTCACCTTTTAATTATTAATTTATTTTAATGACTTAATAAGAAATTAATTTAATTAATTTCTCCTTATTCCTCCACTTAACCAAAAGGCTAAGTCTTCATGAAAGGCTTGGAAAATGGGGACATTACACTTTTCTATGCAACTTGACATCACCTTTCAAAGTTTAACGTTTGCTGAGCAGAAACACTAAGCATATTTAAGTGGTGCAAGGGCGATATAGACAACAACAGTGAAAGGTGTTTTATCCTTCCAGTGCAATATGATTGTATTATGTAATATGTAGTTAGTAATTTTTTTGCAAAAATCAATCTTTGGAATATCCTTTGTGAATCTGTAATTTGGTATAATGTCATTATTGATAATTGGTAGATACTATGAAGATTTCTGGATTCAACTGTGTATGGGTTTTTTTGCATCAACGTTTCGGATCACACTCCATGCAACTATCTCGTACATCTTGATGATGGATCTCGGAGTTTGATCCGAAATGTTGATTCAAAACAACCCATACACAGTTGAATCCAGAAATCTTCATAGAATCTATCAATAATGGACTGTGGAAATCTAATAAGTTTAATTATTGATAATTGCAAAACATGTTTATGCCTATAGGTGTTAAGTGTTCACTAATCACTGTCCTACATTTTCAGCTATCATATCATATTTCCGATGGTTAAGATGCTTGTGAAATCATTTATTTTAGACATCTGATACCCGGCATACATCTATTGTATTTCCCCGTCCTTGGTGAGAGATTTGAAGTACAATTCCTTGGATATGTGAAATTTCAAAATGTCAATAAGTTGCCCATCCAACTGATTGTTTTGTTGGTCACAAGTTGTGAAGATATAATAGAATCCTTATCCTTTCTTTTCTTATGCAGCCTAGGCATTCATTAGAACACAAAGAGGATGCCATTTTTGTAGTTTGCTAATATGTTATTGATTTCTCTCAAGTATGAATGAGATATATTTCTTTTTAATGTGCTTCCATATAGCTCTGGTTTCTTGTCATTTTGTTTTGGTGTTTTGCAACTTCCTCAATTATCTGGTTCTTATTGTTGATTTTCCTAGGTTTTATTGGATGTATTTTAATGTATATATCTGATTCAATCTGATACTTGCATTCTTGGAATTCTATGTGTTCTCAAATTGAATAACATTATACTATATATATTCCTTTGGAGAGGCATGTCCTTGAACAGACATGTCTCTCCTTTAATTATAATAATTTAATCAATATTATAATGTTTCATCAATCAATTATTAATTTAGAATAATATAATAGATTAATATTGAATATTAAATTTTATATGATTAATAATAATATAATATAACATAATAATATATTATTATTAATCAACATATATTATATGTATTCTAAATGATCATTCAACTGAAGCTACAAACATTAACACTTACAAGCTGGTTTGACAAAACGTTTGCTCCAAGAAGATAATATCTTTTTTGTGCAAGGCATAGCTTTGTTTCATAATGATGCATAATATTTAGTAGATTCTCTTAACTCTGTCTTCTTGATGAATTTTATTTGATTTGGTATTCCTAAATGTTCTGATTAGGTGAATGTAGTACTGTTTAACCCTTGCCAAAATTAAAGGGAATGGAAATTTGTTCACATAAATTTATGTGAATGAATTTCTCTACATTTATTTCAAATGCTTAATTCTGCATATAAATTTATGGAAATACATTGTTTCGTTGCTCTGCTAAACTTTATATGTGGCGTTGCAGCACATTTTGCCAGAGTTTGATACCCAGTGAGTATACTTGTGAGATCATTTTCTCATTAATTATTATAATTCTTGGATTCATATTAATGGCACTTCTTATCGGCAACATGCAGGTAACATTGTCTACCTAATCATTTAGCCCCTATTTTTAGAGTATTATTTATTTAATTTCAAACTCTTATTTACTTGATCTTGGTTGGTTTAAGTTACCAGAAAACCAAGATTTTAGTCAGAATAGTCACTGAATGTGTTATAATGACTTGTTGTTTTCTAATAATTCTGCAGACGAGTATTTTATTAATTTCAATAAATTCATTAGCATCTTGTTAGTGCTTTAATTTATCTCTTTTAGGTTAACACAAATGGAAGAGCATGAATGCAAAACCTTTTCTTGAATTAGAAGGAAAAAATCCCTTGTAACAAAGATATAACCTTGTAAGTGTAGACAATTGGATTTTTATTATGTGATACATACAACTTTAAAACAATTGTCTGTCTTTCTGGTTCTTGGCCAAGGGCACAAGGCTTATTAGCACTTTACCGAAAACAAGATTTGTCTTTTATTTTAAAGCAAATAACTTAAAGAGTTAACAAGTGCTTACTCTTTTTAGCCAATAGCAGAGACTATAAAGCATGAGTAAAAAAAAACTTGAATTGATTAAATTTTAAATGCACACGATATTATGAATCAAATATGAAGATTTGTATACAAAGCCACACAGCCCAAATCAAGGACTAGTTCAATACAAATCCTACAATAAATGTCAAGCAATATGCAACTCCCTAAATCAAGATATCACAAGGACACATTATTGGGCTTGAACTGCAATTAAAGCAGCAATGCCACATCTCTGTAGTCAAAAACCAGGAAGGGGAGAAGGACAATTGGGGATACAACAATAAATGAGAGGAATGGCATTGGCATGGTTGCCACAAGGAAGGATTCCAATTGCAGCAACTATACTGCAAGGACAAGCTGTAGGGTATGGGCAACCTTCAATGGATACATCAATTTGTCTCGTGGAGTACCATGATAGCAGGATATGATGAAACAATTTTTCTGAAAAAGGCTTTTGACAATTCCAAGCAACTGCAATCAGTAGGTTATTGACACCCATTAATGCATAAGGAGAGAGGAGGCGAGAGAGAGGTGAAAAAGAAAAGAAGAGACAATTACATGGAGAAGGAACAAAGAAACAGGGGAAGCAAACACAATTGGGAGGTGAAAAGCCAAATTCCACAACCTCTGATTGCGTCCTTCCTGCCTAAGTCACCATGATTGATCGTTTTGGACATCCATCAATGCGCGAGAAGAGAGGAGGCAGAAACAGCATTTGTACAAAGAATTTCTGTAGAGATAACTGCCTCATGGCAGAAGCTGTTGTGAGGTATGTGATGGAGATGGCTATGAAAAGAGAATCCAAAAATGGTACTTCTATTCTACACCCACAATATCATTATTCTTTAGTCAATGGATGTCACAGTTTGGTGCTTTTGGATGAGACCCCTTACATGGCTGGAGAGAAGTATGAACTATCCAATATAACTAATTGAGGGCATATGATGTAAAAGATGAAATCAAAGAGGCTTTTTGAGAAGGCTTGCCTGAGTTAGTCTCTTGTTCTGGTATTCTCATCATTACCTCAAGGGATGCTACAAATTTGAGTGGTGGTCCTTTCTTTTAGTTGTATTGGGAAGAAAAGGGAGTCTAAGTGAAAGTCAGGATGATTCAAATGATATAATGACAAGTCTCAGAGTCAATGATACAACTCTTGTGCATCTTTTCAAGAAATTTTATCTATCTCTAATCAATTTGGTAGCCCTTTTAATATGTGTAAATTTATATCATTTGATAGGGGTGAAGTGAAGATATAGCATGGGCTATATCCATTGATCAAAGGCAAAAGGAGAGATGATAACGTATTTTACGCTTCATTCAACAATATTTTCATTGTCATCCCTAAAGATAAGTTACATTCCTCCATATTATCTTTCCAAAATATATTTACTTTTGGATTAGCTACTCAGTTGAAGGTAATCGAGTTAGGTTGATACTTTCTTATTATAATTATTATAAGGTTGATGATATTTTGAAGGTTTCTAAACCTAGATGCATGGTTTACTACATTGGTGATTCCTTGTTAGTTAACTTCATCATTTATACGAGCAGGTGTAGTTTATTGCTCTAATGAATTACTAGGGATCTTATTAATTTCTTATGCGCTAGATTGAACTAAATTTTAGATGATTTGTAAAGATTGTGTCTAGCATTTGTAATGTACCGTACGCTTATCCTGTCTACGGTCAACACAACCTCCACCGTATGGTCAACACAATCTCCACCGTATGGCCAACACAACCTTCACCGTACGGCCAACACACCCTCCACTGTACAGCCCTCCACTCCGTACGCTTCTTGCCTTCCGTACGATCAATTGGATCTCCTGTGTACGGAACTAATAATCTCGGCCTCGGAAAGATGGTTCCGTTATATGCAATATGTTGGTGCTATGACCATGTGAGAGATGTAAAGAAAAGAAATGATGTTATGAACAATTACTGGAATACTAGAATGCTCGGATTATGAATATTATTCAGAACACAATATCAGATATCGTTGTCTAATACAAATTTGTCTTTGAATGAAGACTTCACAAATTTGTAGCATAATATAAAATATCGAAATGATATTTCCAATGGCAGGCTAGGGTGGCTGTGAACCACTGAAACTGCGAATGCCAAGTAGGGAGGATCTTCCACCTCCGAAATGGCTGACAATTGAACTCTAACCGGAATTCGCACATATAGAGAAAACACCAAATTCGCATATCGGAGACATTACAACATTCGATTCTTTCATTCTAAATTTGTGTATAGAATGTTGATGAATCTTAGAGAATTATTGTAATAGTTGGCTGACCCTATCATACATAGTCTATGATTCAAGGTTGCTATGATTATTATTTATCTTCTATCTAGCCATATACAATTGACTTTTACTTCATCTCTATCAATTCATTTGCATGTGAACTATGTTAATTTATTTAAGGCAAGGTGTAGCCTCACAATGCGTTTATAGTTGGTGTAGGTCAATAAGTTTGGTTGTCTAAAAATATTAGGACTCAGTTATGTCACCCAAACCAACTTTTTTTTTTTGCTCGTTAATAAGATTTCATTTTATTCATTTTCAAAAACAAAATACAACAGCATTTAAGATATCCTTCAAATCATCCAAAGCCACCCAGAAACCACCAAAAACAAATCCATCTGTCCATGCTTGGAGATCAAACAAGCGCACCCCCTGCCAAGACCCATTACATCTTTGTCAAGCTCAAAACATCGCTGAAGGAAACAATTTGCAGTTTTTACAAAACAAAGAACTACATACCACCGACCTGCTCTAACCGACTAAAACTAAAACTACAAACAAAACAGGGCTTAACCCCAAGACGCAAGACAAAACAACAAAACACTGAAAAATTCCATTGTAGAGTAGGGAGAATCATTAACTTGTACCATGTGAGTTGCTAGGGTCTGCACCATCCGACTGCTCACTCGCCGCCTTCCTCTTCCGTGGTCGAAGTTCTCTGCGACCCGAACCTTCCACTTCTGCCTTTGCTTGTTCAATCAACACATCCACTTCCATCAACTGCACAAAGAATTCTAGTGCTTCCCAACCATGTTTGGTCTCCTCTCTACAGCGTGCTTTGAAGTGCCCCTCCGGCCAACATACAAACGGAATGCATTTCCCAAAACACTCACTATCAACATTTTCTATTCTTTCATGGACATCAAAACCTTCACCCGGTATCGCCCACTCCAAAATTGAGTCCATTCCCTCCAAAAAATCTTTGTGCACAATTGACTCATTACCCACTTCACCATTTGCTCCGAGTCACCCAAATCCAGTCCCCATGCCATGATTAATGAATAAACATCCATGTTTGTTCGATACCTGTGTCTCACATCACCAAATACTTTACCCAAGATCAATTTCACACATTTAACCAGTCTGTCATCTTTAAAAATAAACATTCCCTTCAATCTCCTTTCAGTCACCTCCCCGAAGAACGGGCATAATTGCTTATTTGTCTTGAGAGTAAAATTTGCCTCCATGAATTCTTTGTTGCCATAGTGCCACCACCCTACTCCACACCTTCTCACAAGCTTCTTTAGCATGAAAAAGTTTGTCGAAACATCGAGAAAAGAGGACATGTTAAATTTAAAAATAGTTGCCACTACAACTTTGGCCATAAATCCAGAATGTCCTCTTAACTCCGCTGCCCTCCTTCACATCACTTCTTCGGACAACGTAGTCATTATGGTTTGTCTTTAAAGTTTGCACAATAAATATTGCGAAGTACCACCAAATCAATCACAAAACTCCTCTAAAGAAAGATGCTGAAAATCTTCAATCCTTAATTCGCCAACCAGTCCAAATGATAGAGCCCATTTTGATAAGGTGTCAGCTTTCGTATTCTTGGATCTCCTGACATGGCTAATTCGGAAATCTTCAAGAGATGTTAATTCTTCCATTATTTTAGCAATTGGCTTTTGGAGATGCCATGCATCAATTCTCCCCTTCATAATTGCTTGATTGATTATTAGGGATCCACCCTCTAAATGTATTTTCAAAGCCCCCAATTTCTTGCCAAATCTAATAGTCGTTAGTGCTCCTAAAGCTTCAGCTACATTGTTTGTACCTTCGTCCAACTTCTTCATCCCCATTCCAATCGCGAACAATGAAACCTGCTCCTAACGGCCCAAGGTTCCTTTTGGAAGCTCTATCAAAATTAATTTTCCATTTTTCCTCCATTGGTTTTTCCAAGGCAACCTCAATTGGCTCTTTGAAGCTGAATTAACCCAGACAGGCCCTTTAACGGGCTACCCAAACCAACTATTTTAATAAAATGTCAGGTATGTTAAAAACCTAAGTTACTGGTTCCGGTTTGGATTCAGGTTCGGATTCGGGTACGGATTCGCGGATTCGGCCAAAAAAAATAATTTTTGGGTACGGGTACGAGTTCGTCCGTACATATATATATATTTTTTAATTTTTTTTAATATATATATATATATGTTCAAACTTCAAACATCAAAATTATATATGTTCACAGTTCAAACATACAAATATGAAACATACAATGTAACTTTCCCATACAATGATACATAAATGATAACAGATAAATCATAAATCATAAATCCATAATTGCCAATGCCAATAAATATTCTGAAATTGATATATCATAAATCATAAATGTAATATCATATTCATAATTTGCAAAAAAGATAATATTCAAGTTTCAAGTTTCAAAATGTGAAAATGTCATGACACAATAAAGTATAAAGTTAAACATTCAAATTACAAGCCATCTATGGGATTTAAATTCCATATTCATCTTCATCTGAAGCATCCAACCCAAGCCCACGGTCATCAAGTGGTTCAAATTCAGCATCAATTGAACCAATATCAAATGGAATGCCACTCCCACTAGCTATGTCTCTCTCAAATTCCATAACCGCCTCGTCTATAGAGACTTGGCAAAGTTGTGCAACTGTGGCATCTAAATCAGCACACTCAGGGGCTAGATCCCAATTCCTTGTTACACCCTCACTATATTTAGGGTCCTTATGTGACAACAAACGAAGGTTGGAGTGTACGTAGACCAAATCCTCAGCTTTCTTTGCACCCAAACGATTACGTTTGACTAAGTGGATGAAGGAGTATGTACTCCAATTCCGCTCAGCTGAAGAAGAACTTGCAACCTATTAAAAGTTAAAACATAATTAGAAATTTATAATTAAAATTATAAAATAAAAATATGATAGCATCAAATGGAATTGGAAAACTATAAAAATAAAAAATAAAAAGATACATACTTGGGAGTTAAGTTTAATTGCAAGAGGCTGCAAGTAAACGGAGCCTTGACCATGTACATACGACCACTCATCAGCATCCATCCCACTCATCAGCATCCATCCCATATCTAGCATTAAGAGCCACAACATCATGATTTTTTGCAGATACAAATTGGCCAAACTCCCTCATGACAATATTTCTTGTCTCCTCATCTTGATATATCTTTTTAAAGGCAGCCCTATAGCCAAAAGCAACCTTTGCATCTCTATATGGTGGCACCCTCCTTGGTGTTGCAAGCATCTTTGCACTATAAAATTTTGGCGTCAAAGCAAACGCTAAGAGATGTAAGGGGGTGGTCATCTTGTTCCAACGGTCAACAACAATTTTCTGCACAACTTTGAAAAATGTTTCCGTTGGGTCATTTTCTTTTCTATTTATTACTTCTTTTATTTTTTCCACCATGCAATCCATGCCATCATAAATCTCGCCCAAACATGGGCGATCAGTATCGGCATACCTGATCATGCTCATGATGGGCTCAGTGAAATTCAAAACATATTCCACATCATCCCACCATTTCTCACTAAGGATCAATGCTCTTACTTTTGGAGCTCTTTCTGTGTGGGACTGCTTCCATACACTCCACAAGCTATTGATGACCATAGAACTCAAGGCATCTCGCACCTTCAGAAGTCGTCTTAAGACGAGCGTGTGAGATGCAAATTGTGTTTCAGCAACCTAACATGACATAACAAAATACACAACATATATCAAATGCAAGTCTATAAAAAATACAAATTTAAAACTAAAAAATTAAAAAATAAAATTTAAAATTAGTAATTATAAATTACCTTCAACAACTCCAACTTGGAGAAGGTCCTGAAAATGGCTTGTGACATATGATGATTAGTCACAAACATTTGAATCTCCTCGCCCTCCGCATATAGTTTTTTCACCCAACCAATTTGTGTGCCAAGCTTTTGCATGATTAAATTGAGTGAGTGTACTGCGCATGGTGTCCAAAAGATGTGACCATATGTAGCCTCCACTATAGTCCCTGCTGCCCTACAATTTTTAGCATTGTCAGTTACAACTTGGACAACATTTTGAGGCCCCACCATGTCAATGCATTCTATCAAGATATTGGCAATGAAACTTGCATCTTTCACTTGCCCCTCACAATCCACTGCTTTCAAAAACATTGCCCCTTTAGGACACACTGCTATAACATTGATCAATGGCCTATTTTTACAATCTTTCCATCCATCAGAAACAATGGTCACACCTGTTTCTTGCCATGTATCTTTGATGACCTTCAACTATGACTCTACGGATGCTTTCTCCTTTGCCAATAAGGTGGTTCTCACCTTTTCATACCCTGGACAAACATAATCAGAAGGTGTATTGCAAAGAGTATGCACCATGTCCCGAAAGTAAGGTGATCTAACAAGGTTGAAAGGAAGCCCATTGCCATAAAGGCAATGTCCAATTTTGGAATCTGCAATCTCTCTCAGTTCATTTTTGAAGGCAAAATCCAATGGGCATCTTTTCCGTGAAGCCACAACATTCTGATTCTCTACTGCATCAACTGGTGGGTTTTGCATGAAAGGATGTGAACTAGCTGGTCTTGTGGAGCCAATGCTACTAGAAGGCCTCTTAGACACAAGAGGATGATTAGTCTTTGCTTTGCTACTTCTCCTATCAGCTTCCTCTTGTTCTCTAATATATCCCAAAACTAGAGCTTTTGACAGCCCCTTGCCATCTGATCCCTTACAAAATTTTATTCCATGCCCAGGGATGAAACAAAGGTGGCCTTTCACTCGAAAGTATGAGCTGGTATACTTAGTGCCACAATGGTTGCATTGCCAAACAAAACCCCCACCACCAGACACTGGCTTGATCATTGTTGTATAATGCCAAAGTGGTGAATCTTGATCAATTTTAAAGGGGGTATTTTCAGTTCGGACATTTGCAGCTGAACTAGAGCTTGCACTTGCACTTCCAGTTCCAGCCATTATGTATGATTATATGAATAGTGCACCTAAAATGAAAAGAGAATGCACAACATTATTGAAAAAAATTATTAATATTTCGGTATTATAACCCCATACTATGCATACAAAGTGTAAAAAATTATACAAGACTTCTTTAAAAAAAATTTAAAAAACTTTAAAAAACTTTAAAAAAACTTAAAAAAAAAATTTAAAAATTTGAAAAAAACTTGGAAAAATTCTTGAAAACTTGAAAAAAATTCAGATTCACTTACCTTTAATGGCTAAATCTTTCTTCTCCAGTGATTCCTATGCCTTTGATGCGTGTTTCACACCTTCGTAGTTGTCACCTTCAAAGAAAAATACAAAAACTAAGAAGCCTGATTGTAGAGAAAAAATCTTCAAAAATGCAAGTAGAATAGGTTGAATGCATGTTTTGATGCATGAAATGCATCATAGAGGGGCGGATTAGGGTTTAGATGTAAAAATAAGATTAAAAAAATTGTTTTTTTATTGTTTTTAATTGCTTTCTAACCCATGGGCCCCGTTTTTGGGAACCCACGGGCTTGGGTTCACCCGGGTCCTCCTGGGTTTGCCCTCAGGGAACCCAGCCGCCTGGGCAGGACCCGGGTGGGACCCAGGGCAAACCAGGCTGGGACCAGGACCGGGCACGGACCAGGACCAGAACCCAGCCAAAATAGGCAAGAACCGGTATCACAATTAAAAACGCTACTTTCATGTGCCAACGATCTTAATAATATGACAACCCTCCCTCAAAAGGAGTGGAGCAGAGAAGCTCAAGCCCAGATTTTATGGACCTTTCAAAATCATTCAAAGGGTTGGAGAGATTGCTTATGAGCTTGAATTACTAGCTAGTAGCAGAGGTCAGAATGTGTTTCATGTATCCAGGCTCAAGAAGGTACTTGGGCACAATGTGATTCCCTCATCAGAGTTACCACCATTGGATGAGGAGGGGAAGCTAATTTTGATAGTAAAGGCCATCATTGATACCAAAAAGAGGACTCTTCAAAGGAGGAACATCACAAAGTAAATGGTCAAATGGAGGAACTTGCCTGTAGAAGATGTGACTTGGAAGAATAAGCAAGTTCTATGTAATGTCCCCACTCTAGCTAGGTTCAGGATTCATAAATTAGCCTTTGATTTTGGTCCCATAGGCTAATGAAGTCTTTAGGTGACCCTTTGTGGGTGATTCAGCGCTTTTCAGTTGACCCTTGGGTTATTTGTTTTAGTACTCTCCATCTCAAAGATTCAGTTTTTTAGTGGATTGCCTTATAGAGGTCTTTTAGGCTCCATTTGTACATACTATTTTTAGTAAGTCTCTTGAGCATTTGGTCCCATAATTACTATTTATAGTAAGTCATCTGGACAGTTGGAGGTATTGTTGACGTGGCTAAAGTCGCATCGATGCAACTCTATTCGGCCAACGCAAAATATAATGATCTCGCCAAGTATCCTAACCCCTCTTGTATAAGGAAGCCCTAATGGTGTTTTTAATCGATCAAAGGGGACAACTTCAAGGTTCCAAATGTCAGTTCTTGACTACGGGATAATTCAACGATTGATGTGTTTTGCTGGGAGCACAAGGGGACTTATGTTTTGCAGCAAGTTGGTTTGCTGCGATTCTCGGAGTAGGAAATAAAAGCAAAAGAGAAGGGTTTAGAAAACCTAAGGACAACGATAAGAATGACTAGTGTAGCGGGTAGACATATTTCCATTAACAGATTCTTGTTTCCCTAGAGACATCCTCACAACTAGACAAGAACAGTGCAATCTCCAAGGGCTGAAAGATTTTTCAAACCAGATACACCCATTTAGGCACCCAATTCTGGCGCAGCCTAAGACGAACACCTGCAGTTGAACTAAGGACAGTTTGGGTTCAGACTAACCATGCACGGTGACCTACAATCAGCAGGCCCCCAATGGTATGAACTTGAAATGCATCAAATACCCCTCCACATTTTGCCATTAAAATCACATAACTCTAATTCTAACTAGCTCAAAGAAACCATGCAAACAAAAGAAAACAAAGACAACAAACACCATATTTCAATGTTCATATATTTGCTTCAGCTGCCATTACAACAATTTCAGTAGCATTTCTATGCTACTCCTAATTTAACCTTCAACAAAACTCTAACCTATTCTAACTGCCTAAAAATCTAACCATCTAACAGTCTAACTAGAGTCTAACCCTTTACAATGAGAGGCATCTTGTCTTTTATAGAATTTACAAACTGAACCAGAGGCCAAGATTGACTGCATCCAAGGGCTGCAATCTGCGTTCCAGAAGTTCACAGCTTTAACCCATGCCTACTCAATTCTCAATTATCCATGCAACCACTATCTCAAGTTCAACTACCTAACACTATTTGGCTTCAATTTGGGTCTATCCGGTAGTTGAACATAACTATCCACAACTGACCTGTGTTCCACTCTTTCAAAATATCTTTAGCGGGACCCACAGGCAGCCAATTATATAACTTTAAAGTCGTTTCTTCAATTTCGGTGTGCTGGCTGATTTTGCAAACTTACCATTTTCGGGCCAAAATTGGATTTTGCAAGCTTGAACTTTTCGCCCTGATTGGTCCCCTTTGAGGAGATTAACTCTAGCTCCCCTTTTCGGCCTATGACCCAATTTGGTGAACTTGGACTTGGCTGAAGTTTCGGCTAATTGAGGTATAATGCGCGATGGAAGCCGTTTGTTTCATTTTTGGCTCATTAGCCAGTTTTGTGAACTTGAACATTTTCGGGCAAATAAGGTGACTTACTCTCCCCCCATATGCCTGACGCACCTCTCTCGGGATTCACTTGGTAAATGAAAGGCTCGATCAAGACAAACGAATTATTGGACCTGGAAATGTCGAGTTTGAAGCTTACATTGCATATGACGTTCATTAAACCGTAGCTCAAATAGATTTCAGACTTATAAAGGCATGTTGAAGGGCTATTGCAATTCTATAGAGGTCTTGTGTATCATCTTGAACCTCGAACTTCATACTTGTTTCAACTTAGCATTTTGTCCCTGCTCAGGATTATTCAAAGGTGAAAGAAGGCAACTCCACAGGCCTCTCTCACGGGTAGACCACACAAAAACAGGGGTCCCTATCAAAATGACGGGGATGGGTGTGCAATCCGCACAACAAATGGCAACTGGGTTGGGCAATGTTCTTGAACATTTCAAGGATGACAATCCAAATCAAATCCCTGAATCTCTGGTATATACCCCACAAAACAACTGAAATGGCAAAAGGTAGATTCAAAGTAAAAATGAGGTCGCAAACTGAATTAAGTCACCAACCTTGAAAATCCAGTGTGTGTAGTGAAGTTTATTCTGGTTTAAAGAAGGTTGGAATATCATTATTCAATCAAGGCAAGCTACTTGGGACGAGTCTAACATCTAAAGGAACCTGTATATTGCCTCGGTGCCAGCGAGCTTCTATAGCCCCAACGAGGTTATCACCTTTAAGCTCACAGAGATGGCTCTGTTTCTGGTAGATATATTATTTTTGTTTTTCGATACCGGTAGAGATGTCTGCATTCCCAATAGCCAAGCATTGGATATTTCTTTGCTTTTCAATTTTGATTTTTCTTTTTACGTTTACTTTCTCACTTTGGCTGGTAAGCAGTGAAGCCTACGTGGGATTGAGCGTTACAGTGGTCGCTGAAGCAGAGCTTCAAAATTTTCACTTGCAATGACTTCCCTTTGACAAAACAACAAACTTCAGCGATTTTAGGCGTTAAATGTGCAGTGATCACAATGTTGGTGACAAAACGCACTAAGCAACTAAAATTTTAAAATGACTAAGCTATAAACCAAATAAGCTGACTACGGGGACAACCATCAATTAAGTGCTCTACCAAAGTCGACATCTAAGAAATGAGCTGAAAAAAACCTCGACTTCACACACCAATGCTGGGAAAAGAAAACAAACTCCTTGCAAAACTGACAGGGAGACATCCCCTTCCGAAAGGAAACCTACACTATGGAAAGCAAACTAACCTAAAGCAGAAAAACAGGGAAACTAAGCAAAGAACAAAAAATAAACTACTCTAAACCAGAAAAGAAAAAAACACTAAACTAACTATATACAAGAAGAAACTGATTGTACAAAATGCGGATTACATGCATGCGTTCCTGACCCAGAATGATTTCTCAGTACGTGCAGTAGTAATAGGGCAACAGGGACAGTTCTAAGTCTGGCTTGTTTGTCTTTGTATTCTGAAAAGAAATTTTTTAGTTGGCCACTCATAGGTTTAACCAGGAAGTCGGGCAAAATTATCAGTTGGGGAAGCTCATTAGGTCTGTGGTTAATCTATTTACAGGTTGTTTTCTCGGCATATTCAAAATTAAACTGAACATATTTAAAATCAACAATAGGAGGGAAAGAGACAACTTGGCAAGTTTCTGAGTTGTGCGGGAGAAGATATTCAACAGTTGTATCAGGAGGTCGCCACTGGTGGTGCAACACCTTGCTTGCGTCCGACTTGGGCAAATCAGCATCAGATCCTTCATCAGGTTGCACAAGCTGAAAATCGATCTCGAAACCGAACTCAAACTCAAGAAAGAGGGGTGCATCATCTGTTGGTGTATCTTCAAATTGCATGAACCATGCAACATTATGTGCTTCTATTAGCGCATCTTCAAATAGCAGGAACTCTTCGAGCGATTGATCCTCAAAAAATCCTCAACAGACTCTTGGATTGCATCGTCCATTGGTGGGGTTGCTGCGAACTGCTCTTCGACTTTGGGCTGATCTTCGGAGCTCACTTGATCATTATCTTGAACACTGTCTTCCTCAGTTGCAGGGATAATAAAATCATCTTCTGTCACATCTTCCTTTGGCACAAGGACATCCAAATCATTTGTTGTCACAGTTTGATTGATAGATTCATTTTGGTCAGCACTTGGCAACTCCATCCTTTCATCATCGGGGAATGCGGCGCTGCGTTGATCTTTAGATCTTCTGTACTCGCTTGTAGCAAGGTAGGCACTCCACACTTTGTTGGTGATGCTCTCCTCCGGTTCTTCCGGCAGTCCATATTGGGCTTTGTCTTGACTAACTGCCTCCATGCATAATGAGCAAGTGAATTCCGAGTGTGTGCTGCGGTGAATTCTACACCACCAAGGTGACAACACACCTTCCAAGCATAATTCCTCTTCGAGACCAAACTGGTTCTCAATCCAGTCCTTAAATCTTGTAAACTCATTAATGCTTGACAAAGGATTGGGGATATCCGATTGTACGAGCTTCTCCGGTTTGGGGATATCCCAGAAAAAGATGTGTCCCTACAATGCTAACTCGACCCTTGACAGAAATGTCAAGCAGTTCAGCTCTTCGTGCTCAGTTGTACCATGAATCCTACAATGTCCTACAAATGCGAACTTGGACAGCTACCTTGGATATAGCTGCAAGCTCAGCCTTTGCTGAAATTGGAAAATGTCGGACTGCGGATAGTCTTCATGAAGTGGCTGACCCGACATTTTGACTCGGATTTTTTTCTTTTTTTTTTTGGATATTTTCAGATTTTCTGATTTTTTGGTTTTTCTAGTTTATCAGGGATCTTGCATATCCCAAATATAGCATTGGAAGGGTATGATAAACTCAATTTGCTGCAAGGAACCTGATAGGGGCCCTCCCTCTAGCGCCAATTTTGTTGATGTGGAGGAGGGTAAAAAAGCTATAAGGTTACTCCTCGCAAATATAGATTGATATGATCTAGATTTAGCTGTTTAGACATTAATCATATAATGCCCTCTCCCTAGCGCCAATTATGTTGATGTGGCTAAAGTTGCATCGATGCAATTCTATTCGGCCAACGTAGAATAGAATGATCTCGTTGAGTATCCTATCCTCTCTTGTATAAGGAAGCCCTAATGCTATTTTTAATCGATGACAGTGCTTCAGACTGAATGGATTGCTGATTTGTTTTTCTAGTTCAGTTCTTTTGCTAGCGTATGCGTTTTTTTGGATTTTTGAGGTTAATGCTTGAAACTTGACAATGTAGAATGAATACAAATGCAATACATAAAGAAATACTGACTGGAATCAAATTTTCAGACTTCTGATTTATTTATCAGCAATGAATAATTTCAAAGAATAGTTAAATGCTATCATTCAAAGCCAACTAACATACCAAGTGTCCTGAGCTTGCCTGGTAAGGCTTATTCTATTGCCTGAACTGAAGAATATGAAGAAACTGGAGCTTCCACAATGAGACAACAGCTCCAAAATGTTTTATTGACCCTAACATGAATTATCAAAAACAATTGATGAAGAATTATGCAGGCCCAGATGGAATTCCAACCTCGTGCCAGGAGAAGCTCCAATTTGGTGTGCTCTTTACTCACTGATTTGCTCCTATAGCTCCAGTATGAATCAATTCTCCCAAACAAACACTGGAATTCTTCTTATTAGCCCCTAACAATGATTTTTGTAACAGAAATTCTAGTTAAAACCCTCCAATTTATTTCTTTGGTGTCCCATGCTGTCTCCAAATGGTACGATTCAGTTGGAGGATGAATAGCTGAACCAAATTAATAAAATAGAGTTTGAAATGACTTCTAAACCTACTGTGATGTGAAAATCAGATTGTCTCCTTGCTGTAGCAGTTGCAAAACTCAAAAAATTGGCCCTTTTTGGCAAGATATGAGCTTCCCAGACAAATAAATGTAGTGTAGATGAGGGGGATTCTGTCCTCTCACCCAAGATCTGAAGGTTTCCGTCTCCAAATCCAAAAACCAACCCTGCAAGAAACGTTGCAGACCTGCAATTAGCAATGCTCTCCAAAAAACAACTTCAATAATAATTGAAATGCTGCCCCCAATGTCTTTTTAACATGCCTCAAACCCTAATTCGAATTTGGGGTTAGGGTTGTACTTTTGGCATCATAAAACATGTTAAATTGTTTCTTTTTATTAAATAAATACTTCCCCTAAGTGGTTTGACCCATTGAGGGTCTAATTCCTCATTAAAAGTGGCCATATATTTAAGTTATAACTTCTAGGAAAATGTGCCAAGGGGCCACTTTATTAATATAAAGTGATTGTATTATTTCTCTTTATTATTATTTATTTAATCCAACTTAGGAAATATTTTAATATTTCCTAATTTATTCAAAACATGAAATCCGCAACTCAAATTTGAATTCCGTCTGAAGCACTGTGATCACTGATGTTGTCTGAGTCCTGCAAGCCAACTGACAGTTCCTCCTAAAAAGTAGGGACGCGCCCTAAAAAGTAGGGACCTCTCTCCAAACACCTGTAACTGCTCAAAAGGATCTTGCTCTACTCCTTGGTGCCCCAGGTGGTCATTCAGTCAACTGCCAGTTCTCCCTAAAAAATAGGAGACCTCCCTAAAATGTAGGAACTGTTGTCTGAAGGTCCAAAACGGCTCACAGAGCCCCTGCAAAGCTCCATGACCCTCAGAATGGGTCCCCTAACCATGTCATTGACCTACGGGAACTCGAATGGTAGGTCAACCCCTGGTCATCTCATGTCACCTAGAAAAGGGGACATTACATGTTTACCCTCTCGGGTGAATAACTTAAAACATATAGATACAACATGCAATGCAGAATAATAATGCCATAGATATCAGATAAACTATAAGAGATGTTATTCCATTCATAATTGTCCTTTCACAAGTTACATTTGGAGGTATATAAAGATACTGAGGGGGTGCGAGCGCCAACCGTCGCACCGCAACTGCCACCCCTCGGTTGCCAACTAACCAAGACAATTACCACTTAATTAACTAGTTTTATTTTCGTATACAATATTGCCGCTAACATCATCCCCCCCAAAAAACAAGGTCGTCTCCTGGCGACTGAAAAGCAACATGGAAGGATTACAACATAAAACTCAGGACTGACAAGAGGGCGGAGGAAGCGTCCCTGGTGGAGAGGGGGCAGCGCTCAGGCGAGCACGTAACTCGTAGACCTGGTCAGTCCGCAACTTGAGGTCGTGCTTCGCCACTATCTGGCATTCCATCGCTGTTTTCACCATCAATGCTGCCTCCAAGACTTCCTTATCTTTCTGGTCCACCTGCTCCAAAGCACTACCCAGTCGGTTTTCCAACATGGTCCTATCTTCGTGCACCTCCTCCAACCGTGCCTCCAAGATGCCCTTAGCCGTCCTCTCTTCGGCTAACATTGTCTCCAAGGCAATTTGTTCTTCATCCCATGCGGCTGTTGCCCGAGCCAATTGCTCTTTGTGGAGCTCACTGGAGCCTAGTAGCCAACTCATCCCGTGCCAATACGGCCTCCCTGCGCTGGATCTTTGCACTGCTGCCAATATATTGCGTCCTCCGTAGCTCATAGTAAGTTTCTCGGAAGGACTGCTCTATTTGCCTCAACAATGCCTGTCTGCTGGTTTCGCCAACTTGCTCCTGAAGGCCCCAATTCTCCAACATCTGCAAGGTCTCTGTGGTAGGCCATCCACCAGACTCAAAGCACTGAGTAAAGTGGGTCGTGCGCTTGTCCCTCATAAACTCCAGTAGCTGCTCCAACTCCTCGTCTGCCCGGGCCTCACCCTGAGACCGTACTGAGGCGACTACCCGTCTGGCTTCCACAGCCATATCCGCCAAAAACTGCTCTAATTCCTTGTCGCCATCCCCTCTCGGAGATGCTACTATATCCTGCTCCTCCATAGCCCCGTGGGAAGTCTGAGGGAAACTCGGGGTGAACTCCTACGTAAGGCTCAACATCAACTGGCGAATGGGTGAGTGGTCCCTTGGTACCCTCCACGTAGGCTCTGGCGAACCATCTTCGACGAGGTCCACAACCTCGTGAGGACTCTGCTCACGCCTTGGGGAAAGGACTACTGTTCCAACGGGGGCTATTGGTGCCAACTTGAACCGGCTCAGCCATGCATTCATATCCTGCTGAGAAGGGTGATCACTCCCTCTAGGAAGTTCCGGTGGTATCGCCATCTCCCCAGCTGCTGTCCCTCCAACCTCTACCACTGTCGTGGGATGACTCTCGTCGACCACCAAAGGCTCTACTAGTGTCGCGGCCGCAGGTGGGGGGGCCATAATCACGGGTGTCCGACCTTGCCCAAAACCAGGAACGGGCATGGTCATCACTACCGCACCTGGAGGAGGCAACATGGTGCCTGCAGAAGTCGTCTGCTCATCCCGAGGCTGCATAGTCGCTGCTGATGTTGCCCCCATGTCAGCCTCTCCATGTTGCCCACCCTGACCTACCATTTTGAAACTAGTCTCCGTGGCAGAATCATTGGAGTCCTCCGCCTCCTCACTCGGGTCATTACTGCCAGACTCAGACTCTGTTGCCGACGCTGAAACCACTACCCTCCTCTTTCGTTTCGTGCTAGAGTTGATATCTCCGCTTGGTGCCATGGTGTCCAGGTGCATCCAATAAAATATGGGAGGCTGGCCAGGGTGTACACGACCTTGTGGTGCCAAGTGCTGGTCTGGTGAGCCCCGTAGTCGTACTGCATCGAGGAAGAGCCTGGTGGCGTGGTAGGGCATGTAGAAAGTCCTGTGCTGGAGAGTCATGAATTCCTCCATTCTATCTGCTAATACAGATGCCCAGTCATATACCACACCGTTATAGAGGCCATTCACGAGCACCACCTGTGCCATGGCAATTTCTGAAGCCTGACTTGCTCCCATCAACCGACTCTTCAATACATCTACCAGACACCGCCATATTCCTTCCCTTAGAAACGACTTCTTTAGGCCGCGACTCTTGCTTGTGTGCTGAAGGCAAGCAAGTTTCGCTTGCGTGAGGTCGTCGTGACACATCAGTTTCAGAAGTTTGTCTTTGAAATTTGGGGCTATTTTCTGTGCCTTATCTACTTTCTTTCCATGCACCCCTGGAATACCGAAAACTCTGGTAAATTCGGTCGAAGCGAACGATACTGTAATTTGCTGATGGTCGTAGTCAAATATTGACTGCTGCCTGTGCGAGTTGTAGGTACCAATCATGGCGCGCAACACCACCTCGAAGTCCCTAATGCAAAAAATTGGCATCTGGATGGCCCACTGTACCTATGCCAGTCGCAGCTGTATCTTCAGAGGGTCATCATTCGGGGTCTCATTCCACCATCTCCTGCAATTTGTGCCAGTCAAACCCTCAAAAGTGATTGTGTCCATCGTCACGTCACTCTTTGTCGGAGTCTGCTGCACTTTGGAGCGTACCTTCTTCCCTTTCTTTCGGCTGCTGTCAGCCATGCTGCCTCTTACCTTTGCACCCGACGGCAGAATTTGGACCACGCCCTTGTTCCCTGAGGTTGACGGCACTGCACCAGGTAACTGCCGTAACTGCTTTTGCCAATTCTTCCCACTGGCATCCATTAAATAATGCTTCCTTTGTTGTTTGTGCCCTCTTTTTTTAAAAAAAGAATAGGGTTAAAATAATAAGCACGTGCCTCTTTCTCCTTCCCCATACGGTGTAGCCGTACGGTAATGTTGTGTCGTTGCCGTACCGTTGATATTCTACTCCCTTGTGCAATTCCCTGCTATGCTGGGCCGGGCTGCCTGTGTGGGTTGGTGCGGGTTGCGTGTTGTTTATGCTGGTGTGGGCTTGTGCGGGGGCTTTAAATTGCGGCGGTCTTCACCGCACGGTGGTATCCACCGCATGGTGGCCCCACCGATTGGTGGTTCCACCGTCGGTGGTCCACTGCACGGTGGTCCCACCGTTCGGTGGTTCCCCCGTTAGTGGTCCACCGTTTGGTGGTTCCCACCGTCGTGGTCCATCGTGATTAGTTTTTTTTTTTTGTTTTCGACTGTACGACGACTGTACAGTTTTTTCCGACCGTATGGTTTTTTTTTTAAATTTTTTTTTTTTTAAATAAAATTTCGATCGTACGGTCACTGTCATATGAACCCCTGTGACTGTATGGTTTTTTTTTTTTTTTTTGTAATTGCTTCTAGAGGGTTCGGGGTCGGTCACCCGTCTTTCATGGTACTGTTTTAATTTCGACCCATTGACGGCGTCAGGTATCTCCTTCCCGTCGAGTGTCCACAACTTAATCGCCCCGTTGGCATTGACCTCGCGTACCCTGAAGGGCCCTAGCCATCGCACTTTAAACTTTCCTGGTTTGATTTTGTTCCTCCCATTGAATTTCAACACTAACTGCCCCGGAGTAAACTTCATTCACCGAAGATGCTTGTCGTGCCAGACCTTCCGTCTTTGCTGGGCTGCCTCTGTGGCCCATTGTGCCATCATTCTTTTTTCGTCCAACTTGCTTAAGGCATACAGTCTCTCCCTCAGGCTCTCCATATCCCCGAGTCTGTTCTCTACTGCAATGCGAAGGCTTGGCACCATGAATTCCGCTGGCACCGCAGCCTCCTGCTCGTACATAAGTTGGAAGGGTGTTTGTCCCGTGGTCACTTTGTACGTCGTGCAGTAAGCCCACAACACGAAGGGTAACTTCTCTTCCCAATCTTCCCCTTTGACCCCACACGACTTATAAATGACTCCTACCAGGATCTTGTTCGTGGCCTCCGCTTGCCCGTTGGCTCGAGGGTAGTAAGGACTCGAGAGAGAATGGAAGATCTTAAATTCTGTTGTGAGCAACTTAATAACATGGTTGACAAAATGGCCACCTCGGTCACTCATCAGCTGCATGGGGATACCATAACGAGTAATTATTTGCTCATAAATGAATCTGGCTGTACTCACCGCCAAGTTATCGGGTAGGGCCCGTGCTTCCACCCACTTAGTCAAATATTCCATGGCTACCACGATGTATCTGCACCGCCTAGCACGACTGACTTTGAGTGGTCCGACAAAGTCCAACCCCCATCGTTCAAATAATTCCTGCGCGTGTGAGGGGTTGAGCGGCATAAAGTCCCGCTTCAGTGGTTTCCCTGCCCTTTGGCACATGTCGCAACCAACAACCCATTCTCGGGCATCATTATATAGCGTGGGCCACCACAAGCCCGCGAGTAGCACCTTTCGTGCAGTAGTGTCCGGTCCCATGTGGCCCCTCGCCGGCCCTTCGTGCGCCTCTCGGAGAACTCCTGGCACCTCCTCCTCCATCACACATCTTCTGAGCATTTGATCCGGTCCCATCTTATATAACAGTCCATTGATGAGTTGGAATGTTCGACTTTGTAAAACCAGTTTCCTTCGTTCTCTTGGTAGCATGCCTGGCGGGAAGACTGAAGTAGAAAGATACTCCCCGATGGCCGTGTACCATGGTGGTAATGCAGCAATTTGGAATAGTTGGGCATCTGGGAAATCATCGTTCACCCCCTCCGCTGGTTCTCCTGACTTTATGCGTGATAATTGGTCCGCTATCACATGGCTTTTCCCAAGCCGCACGATAATGGTGAACGTAAACTCTTGCAACAAGAGTAGCCATCGACTAATCCTTCCCTGAATTATCGGCTTGTTGACCAAGTACATGAGGGCTTGATGATCTATGTAGAATGTGAACAGTGTTGCCAATAGATAGTGTCTGAATTTTTGTACCGCATAGATCATACCCAATGCCTCCCATTTTGTTGTGTTGTAATTTTTCTCCGCTTTGGATAACAGTCTACTGGCAAAATAGATGGGATGATCCAACCCGTGATCTCTCACTTGGGCCAGTGTGGCACCGATCACAAAGTTTGAAGCGTCCACATGAACATGGAACTCCTTGTCCCAGTTGGGGTAAGCAAGGATGGGAGTAGCTACCAGCCTCGTCTTCAATTCCTCGAATGCTTCACTCTTCGGGGTCCCCCAAGTGTACGACTCACCCTTGCGAGTAAGCTTGTCCAAGGGGGGGATATTTGTGCAAAGTTTTTTATGAACCTCCTATAGTAGCCGATATGGCCCAAAAGGACTTTACCCCGATGACATCCGTAAGAGGCTCCATCTCCACGATCACCCGTATTTTGTCTGGGTCCGTCTTCAGACCTGCTTTGCATACAATATGCCCAAGCAATTTGCCTTGAGGTACCATAAATCGACATTTTTTGGGATTAAGGGCCAGCCTTGCCCTTTGGCATCTCTCCATGCACTCTCTGAGGGCTACCAAATGCGTATCTTGCCCGCTATAGATGGACCAGTCGTCGAGGAAGGCTTTAAAATTCCCTACCGACATCTTGTCAAATATGTGTAGTATAATTCGCTGGAATGTTGCAGGTGCATTGCATAGGCCGAATGGCATCCGGTTGTATGCATAGACACCATCTTCGACCACGAAGGTGGTCTTCAGTTTGTCTTCCTCGACGATTGAGATCTGGTTATATCCGGAGAATCCATCCAAAAATGAGTACATCTCATGGCCGGCCACCTCCTCCAGTATGTTGTTCGTAAACGGGATTGGGAAGGGGTCTTTAATCATAACTGCATTGAGACACCGGAAGTCCACACAAATCCTTATTTGGTTAGCCTCCTTCTTCAATGAAATGACTATGGGCGACACCCATTCGCTTGTCTGTACTTTGAAAATGATACCGGCCTCCAACATTTTTTCTATCTCTTCGTTCACCCGCGTTGCATAGTTGTGGTTCATCCGGTATGGTCTTTTTCATACCGGCTGGGCTCCGGGTACCAACGAGATGCGGTGCACGCACAGTTCGGGAGGTACCCCCTTCAGGTCTTTATAGGTCCATGCGAACATGTCTTTAAACTCCAGGAATATTTTTAAGGCCGCTGCCTTCAGCACGGGATCCCAGTCATCCCCGACTAATATATTCCGTGGGTCCTCCTCCTTTCCCAGGTTTGTTGCCTTCAGCTTGGACTCTTCAAATTGAATTGGCTTGCCTTTTTCGAATTGATGTGCGGGTTCCTCGTCCACTCGGGCTTCCCCCTCCTTATATTCCCTGTATTCCGGAGGGAAGACCTCCTTATCGGCGAGCTCCTCTATTTGCAACATGTTGCATTGAAAAAGTTCATAATCCTCCATTTGCCAATGGAAGAGCCCGTTGAGTGAGCACACTTCGTCTTCAGAACATTCTTCTAATTCGAGTACCCCTTCACTGTTTGGCTCCATCACGTTCTTGCCTTTGCTTTCGTCAGAACCCCATTCCCATTTATTAGAGTCCTTTGAGTCCGAGTCGGAAGAGGTGAGCTCTTCACCAACATCTTGGGTCTGTAGGTCAATGATATATTTCCGTCCTCCCTTCTCCATGGAGAGTGTATTTTTCTTCCAGTTATGGTTCACCCCGGCGGTGACCAACCACACTCTCCCCAGGATGGCGTCATAGCCTTTCTTTTTCGAGGGAATAACCACAAAATTTAACAAGAATGGTTGCGTACCAATTGTCACTTGCTGGGCCATCAATAGGCCGAGTGGCTCGATGCCATGTTGGTCGGCTCCCACCAGATTGAATGTGGGTGGCCACAGGGTGGGCTTCCCGAGCCTCTTCCATGTCTCTTCTGGTAGTACATTCACTCCAGAACCCCCGTCCACAATGGTGTCCTTCAGAATGGTCCCAAGGATACCCATTTCTACCATAGCTGGGTGTCTTCCACTGTTCAAAGCTAGTAACATTGGGTCAGTGGAAGGGCTGACGGGAACCTCCTCCTATGGTGCACTCGTCAAAGGTGCGTGTGCGGTGTTTTGCACATTGCTGAGGATGGCAGTCCTCAAATGTGGCATGGAGTCTAGAAGGTCTTTTATCTTTATTGGCACCTCCATCTACAAGATTTGCCCAATAATATTCTTTTCCGCTTTCAGGCGGGTTGAGGGACTCATCATCTCCGTGTTCTTCCGTCCTTCTGCCACCATTTCCCATTCAATGTCGGCCTTCGCCTCCCGCAGTCTCTCCTTCTCTATGCGGGGGTTGGGATACGTTGCCTTCTTCGCCTGCGCGCGAGTGATTGCCAACACTTCCTTGTCCTCGCCCTTCTTCTCAATATTGAGCAGATTCACCCCCTACTTAGGACAGTGTGTGTCATCGTGATCGCCGGGGCCGCACCATCTACATAGGCTCTAAGGGGTTTCTGTATTCTGGCATTCCTGAGCGAAGTGCCCCCATTGGTTGCAGGCCCAACATTGAATTATTGGCCGCCCCTTAGTATCATACTGCACTCTGCTCCGATTGTTGTTGTTGTTGTTGTTGCCTCTCCCTCCTCTTCGGTTTCCTCTATAACCACTGGATGATGTAGTGGCGTCAGCTGGTGGCTAGGCGGAGCCTGCTGCTGCGGACAGCGAGGGTTGCTCTTACGTGAAGAATACTTGGTTCCCTTTCGTTTTCATGTTGTAGGGACACTCTTTGACGGTGTGTCCCAACATTTGGCAAATTTCGCAGAATGCCTTTTTCGGGCAGGTGCCTTTTGTATGGCCTTCTTCCTTACATTCCGTTCACCACACGTCTTCGTTTTTACTCGTGCTCCCTCTCATGTTCTTAAATTCCTTCATCATACGGTGCATATCCTTTTGAAGAGCTTACACCTTCTTACTTGACGATTCATCACTGCTGCTTCCTCCCGAGGACTCCTCTTCTCCAGACGACTTGTCCTTTTTCTTCCGCGATGTTTTTTCTTCACTTTTCAAATCCATCACGCGGTTGTATGCATCATCGTATGAGGTGGGCGGTACAATTTTCATTTTTCTCTGCAGGGATGACCGCAACCCTTCCACGAACCATCTCTTCTTTAGTTTGTCAGTCGGCTAGTTCTCCATCTTCCCCAGTAACTCTTTTAACCGTCGGCTGTATGTTCGCACTGTCTCATGCTTTCCCTGCTTTGTGCTTAATATCTCCGCCACGATCTCATTATCATCTCGAAGGAGTCGAAACTCCATCTCGAAAGCTTTCTGTAGGTAGTCCCATGTTCCCACTTTTGCTTTATCCACATCAGAGTACCAATCAATTGCTACTCCTCTCAGGGTGGCAGGGAACTGCACCACCCAATCCGCTTTGTTAACTACCCCGTTGGTTGACCATATTGTTTCACGCGTACGGCAATGCTGTACGGGGTCATCGTTGCCATCCCCGTTGAATTTAGGCAACTTCTGTTTGCCCGCCATCGATGGGGGTTGTCTTCCTAGAGGTGGTTGTGGCTGTGTCTGTGCCCCTGCGCTGCTCCCTCCGGCGCTGGTGGTGTGTCCTGCGTGGGTGATTGGGGGTACGGTGTTTTGCCTGCCGTGTGTGGCACCTACAACCGTACAGTTATCCTCCCCTTCGTTCTCACCCGCGCCCACTCCTGGCTCCCTTTGGTGATCTTCACTTCGTGGTGTAAGGGATAAGTTTCTAAACTGATCCCGGGTCTCTTCGGCTATATCCCTCCGTAACCTTGTTTCCTCCAGAAACTCTTCGTGGCTTCTCACTCTACGGTGGTCTGGCGACGCGTAGAAATTCCCCTCGGCTTCTGCACCCTCCGTGACACCTCCTTGGTTCTCTTCGGGCAACCCCTCGGCAGGTCGTCCTTCAACAAGTTGCCTCAGCCTTCGTCTACGTTCTACTCGTTGTTCCAGAATCAAGGCCCTCTGCACGGCCTCCCACTCGTCTGTTTCTGCTTTCTTATTTCTATCTTTGTTTAATAGGTTGGGCATTAATTGCCGTACATTTCCATAAATAACAACACATAAAACCAGAACACTCCTTTATTAATTCATCTCATCAGATACAACTTGTGTCACTATTATGACACCTTATTAAATTATAGAATGTTCTTTTATCCCTTTGGGATTCAGGGTTCAATTTTCTCTTGGCATCGTGCCATCATGCTCCGCTTCCCGACGGCTGTTTTCTTCGTACTGTTGGAGGATTTGTTGGCATCGCTCTTCCCGAGCAATCTCCTCTAGGCGAGCTTGTTGTGCCAGCGATGCCTGTGCAAGCAACCGAGGAAGGTGGTTCATCAACCGATTTACTGTCGGGCTAACTTCCAGTGCTGTCCACACAGCACTTGGTGGGATTTCAGCCTCCGTAGCCTCTCGTCGGACATAGGTCTCGATGGCTACCTGGAGCAGGATTGAAAATTCCCTCGTCGTAGTGTCTTCTCCACTATAGAGCTCTGTTTGTGTGTCGTCGGCCTCTGGGTTTATCTCACCAATGGGTAGGCCCATCGTGTCCATGCGCCATCCGCTTCTTCCGTTCCCGAGTATGTCTAGGCAATGGCGCCAAATGTTTACCCTCTCGGGTGAATAACTTAAAACATACAGATACAACACGCAATGCAGAATAATAATGCCATAGATATCAGATAAACTATAAGAGATGTTATTCCATTCATAATTGTCCTTTCACAAGTTACATTCGGAGGTATATAAAGATACCGAGGGGGTGCGAGCGCCAACCGTCACACCGCAACTGCCACCCCTCGGTTGCCAACTAACCAAGACAATTACCACTTAATTAACTAGTTCTATTTTCGTATACAATATTGCCGCTAACATTACACACGACTATTACTAGGTAGTTGGTAGAATTAATTAAATATTCTGATATGAAGAGCAAACAAATATACTGAGAGGGGGGGGGAGTGAATCAGTATATTATTATACTTTTAATCTTTTTAACTTAATTCAAAAACTTTTCAACTACATATGCAAAGATGAACACCAAAGAACACAACTCACCAGAGGCACCAACCTCTGCACAAATTCTGATCCCAAATTATTTCAGTGGTCTGCAGCAAAACACCATAATGAATCTGCAACACAAGTCTGATGCACTTTTCTTCAAAATCTGTGTATAAAATTCTGATCACACTCTCCTCAATATCAGCCCATATATCTGGAACTGGATCTTTCACAATCTTCTCATAAATTTGTTTTTTATCTTTTCTTTACACTTTCAACATTAAGTTTATCATCTTTATATGAATTTCACAATTATCTTCACAGCATATACTCACAGTTTTTCTCCTTTTTACAAATTCTGAATCATATTCCACGCCCCACGGCAACTTCAAAATTATTTTTTAGTTCCTTTATATATTTTTTCAACGGTTCAAGGGTTCTTTTGAAACCAACGGTCGTGAACAATAATCATGTCCTTTGATAATTAAATTAATTTGTATTTGTAATAAAAAATCTTTTCAAACAAACATGATACCTTTTGTTTGCATTATTTAATAAAAATAACTCATCGATCCTTCTCAAATGGTTACTCCTTACGTTCTATTATTTGCTTGTTATGTGAGTCACTGCTATTGTATGAACCTGTGCTTGCAATTACTTTTAAATCTGTGTCTTATACTATTGTTCAATGCCCTCCTTTCTGTTTTATGTTTCCAGATGACACTATAGACTTCACAGTCTGCACAGGAATCTTAATCATAAATAATGTCTGAATATGTCTGAATCTTTTTAATAAGTCACTGCTTTATCTCAGAATGAGAAACTGATCGCTGTCGTTAACATTCTTGCTGATGAAGACTCAATATGTGAATTGCTGTTAACATTGGTCGCTGTTCAAAGGCCTAGTCGACTGTCATAGTTGAGAGACAATCTCTTCTTTTATTTTTACATCGGCTAGTAAGGAGTGTGCCAATCTTATTCAACATGGATGGAGATTCTTGTAGTTTCAATTTGAGAGATGCGTGAGACTTCTCCATCATTGCTTTGACAATAACATCACTTTGACTTCTCCATTGTCTTGACACTTTTGTCGTCAATGACAACTATTCGAACATATTGGCATTTATTGGAGTTAATGATTAATATTAAATTTTAATTATTAAAGTTTCGACTTTAATAATATTAATTAACTTTCCAAGTCATGGGCTTTAGAGAAGTTTATAAAAGGGCTCTTGAGAGCTCATTAATTCATTCATGTTTTGGAAGTCAATGAAGTTTTTGGAGAGCAAGGATTTGCTAGTGAAGTTTCAGGCTTTCTGAGAACGAAAACTCTCAGAGGGATCGGTGTCTGCAGGTGTGGAAGATCACCAAGGTCACTCTTTGATAATCTCACTTAGTGATTTCTTTTTTGCATCATTGAAATCAGTTTGCAAAGTTGATAGGGCATCTAGAACTCGATTTTCTATAGATTGGAAGAGAGTGAAGGTCATTTTGGAGGGTCGTACCATTCACTAGCCCAGTCGTACCTTTCGCAAGGATGGCCATACTATTTTAGGTCTCAGCGTAGGGTTATGTGAGTTTTTTCAGATCTGGTTTTTAAGGGTTTGTCAGCTGTTGAAGGGCGATTATAGTTAATGGAATTTCCTTGGAAGATTAGTCTCTTGTTTGCAGTCCCGGATTGGCCATACCATACCAACTAGCTACTGTACCTTCATTCCACCGTGGTCGTACTGTGTCTGCTTATATGTTATCTTGATGGCATTTGATTAGAGTAGGTACAGTTCTTTATTTAATTGGCAATAAATTTGTTGAGTTTTTGGAAAGTGAATTTAATTATTAGTGTTTAGAAAAGGTTTTGTAGCATTCCTCTTTAAATTCCTGCAATTTACTTCATTATATCGCATAACACAAAAAAAACCAGAAATTAGAAAAAATAAAAACAAGAAACAAAAATCAGAAATTTAAATATCCATAGAGGGGTAGGATATTTTAATGGTATTGGAGCAGAGTTTTCTTGCTATCCCATGTAGAGAAAATTCATTAGTGAAAAGTTTCAGTAGTACCACGGAGGAACAACACAATGGCAGCCACCACAGGTTCCAGAAGGTGAGACCATTTCAAGTATCATTGGAAGTCACAGGAGTTCATCCAGTGACAGTGTTAGTGTTACAAAACAAATGGCTGAAAAGGACAAAGGACGAACAAGATCAGTTATTCCTAACACCAGAGTGGAGAGGAAATTTGACATCATGATGGACATGATGTCCCAGTTATTAGGACAGATGAAGCATCAAAGTGCATCTCAACACATTGCACACCGATGAGAGGAGTGATTCCAATAGGTGTATCGGTCAATGTACTACAAAGAATAGGGGAACCTCTACATATTCAATGTTTAGACCCCTACAACCTACCTTTTCTCGTAGGGAGGTGACACAAGCTCAAGGGCAAGAGCCATAGGTTTCTATGGCTGAGGAAGTTAGACTGTATCACACATTTTATATGACATTGCTCTAGAGATTAGGGAGATGCTGACAATAGAGCAATTTATGAACCACTGGTTTATGTATTTCCAAAAAGGAAATTTATTGTTGTAAAGCTAATTCCATCCTTGACAAAAAGGTCAAACAATGTATCTCACCATGCCTCGTGGTGTTATGGATTCTACATTTTCCTTATAATGCAAATTGAGACAATCTTTGTGGATGTAACTGTTTATTCAAAGCCCACCAAAGCTAAGGAATATCAACTTGATGATTATCCTGACTAACAGAAACATGAAACTACCACTCATCCATTGAGAAATCTTTTTAGATTTTCTGATTTTTTGGATATTTCAAAATTTTCACTTTTAAAAAAAAAAAATTTAGCATAAAGAGATCTAGCGTATCTCAAATTTAGCTTTTGAAAGCTCATACTGGTTCCAGCTTGATGTAGATTTGAACATGAACAACCCTCCTAGCTTCAATTCTATTGATGTATGTTTTGTGACACTCAAACACCAAATAACTAAGTATTATATCTTCTCTTGAATAAGGAAACCTCAAATACTAAACAATGTGATCGATTAAGGTAACCCCAAGGTTCCTATTCTCAGGTCTTGACGTTGCAATGGATAGACTCAGTGAAATGATGTGATTTGTTGTTTTCACAAAGGGACTTACATTATACATTTCTAGAAAGTAGCTAGAAATTGAACATCTGATATAGCAATTTAGGTGATGCTTTCTTTCTAAACTAACTTTGAAAACTTCTACCAAACAAAGATCAAAAGGAAAAGGGTAAGAGAATTTGATCTAAGACCTATGAAAAATGATGATAATGGATGATGCTTAGATAAATGGATTCCTTATGGAATTACTTTCTACTTAACCAGAGATGGCTCACAACACAGTAGAAAGAGTGCAATCTTCTAAGGTAGTGAAAGATTTACTCGCCGAGTTTTTGAGCTTTGTGAGTTTTTACCACTTTAACTCGCAACAAAAACCTGCTAGACTTAAAAAAGAGGCCCAAACATGTCAAAAAATTATCTTTTTTTAATTTTTCAGGTCAGTTTCATTCTCTTCATCAGAATATATAGATGAAATATAACATTTAAGTATAAGTGGCATTTCAATATGTCTTTTTCCTTTCTTATACTTTAAGTTATATTTCATGTATATGTTGGCAGGATGTTTGAGAGTGGTTTCAGATCTCTAGGAGTTATAATGCAAATTCTAGGTTTTAGAAGATCTTTTAATTTTTCAGACAGTCAATTTTTGGTAATCATTATGCTCCTATCAACATTCTCTCACTCTCTCTATCTCACTCACTTTATCCGCCTCAAATTTTAGACCTATCTATCTCCCTATCACTCTTCCTCTATCCCCCTCTCTACCACACTCCATCTCACTCTCTCCTCTCTACCCCAAGATCTAGACCTATCTCTTTGCCCCTCTTTTTCTCACCCTCAGAACCCGGCGAGGGGTGCTACTCTCAACCTAATTTTAATTTGTAGATCGTTTATTGGCAAAGTTGGGGTGGAAATACCCCAAATCTCAAAAAATTGCCCTCAAAATCTTATGTCAACCTTGTAGTTCACCTAGTTGTGAGCTCAATTAGAGCTTTTTTGAAGCCATCGACACGAAGAAGAGGAGCAAGTTAGCTCAAAAACGCCTCAATGACCTTATCTTTGTGCAATATAATCTTCGATTGCACGTAAGGAAGGTAGAGGAAGTAGCAGGTGGTCCACTTGACTTGGATGATATACTTATAGTGATTGGACATCATAGGAGCAGCCTCCATTGTTTTCCAAGGATGACATCACTGATTTGGAGAGGCAGGCTATGGATGAGGAGGGGGGTGGATTTGGTTTCACACTAGATGACATTGAGGAGGAAGAGGATGAGGATGAGGAGTCACTGCCAATGCCAAAAGAAGGTGGAGACATAGCTTCATCCAGGATGGAGGATGAGACAGCCATACTGAGCAAGGAGGCACAGTCACGCTCACTACAAACTTCTAGGACTAGACCCTCTAGTTCTACCTCTCCCCTAGTTTTTGTTAGAGCTGGAAAGAGGAAGTTGTAATTGTAATTTGTAATGATGTATTTACTTTTGGTTTTACAAAAACTATTTACTAATTTGTTTCCAGGTTTCCAGCCATCAACATTCCTCATGTGGATGCGATTTTGTAGAGACTTTGCATTTAAATATATCTAGAATCAACTTGTTTCTTTTGTGTTATCATTTATTGACTCATTGGACGCATATTCTCATTAAATTTTGCAAAAAAATGCATTTTTTATTAAATTTAAGTGTGTTTTTAAGTTGTCGAGTTTTTCGCCGAGTTTTTCCCGAGTTTTTTTCCTAGGGGCTTGGCGAGTTGATCCGAGTCGTGAGTAGTCCAACTATGTTGTAAACATTCATCCAAATACCCAGTGTTGGCACGATTCAAATGAACATCCACAATCAAACTATTGCAAATTGAGGTTTAGACTAACCATACACAACAATTTGCAATTAACAAACTGCGAATGGTATAAACCAAGGAATACATCACATATCTTCACATTTCTCCATTAAAATCAATGAACTTCTACTAAAACTTGAGAAGTAGAAACCATGCAAAATGTCGCAACATCACACAAAGATCCACCATATCTTCAATGAAAATTATGTATCAATTTCGACATAACAATTTCTAATCTCCTCCTCCTACTACTATTCCTGCTACTATTAACTTCTGACTTCTAACTATTAACTTTACAAATGAAAAGGCCAAGCCTTTTATAGACTTTAAGTTACAAAATGAAGGGCCTAGATTGATTCTAAATCAATGGCCAAGATTAAACAATAAATCCCTAAGGTGGGGTTAGGTATAAGTTTATAACAACTACCTCTTACAACATTGAACATGAGCAGGCACCACCTCAGCTTGCATGTTTTGTAAACTTTTCTTCTCTCTTCATCTAGCTCTTTGTTTCAACTCCACTTCTATATCATTATAGTCTCTGCATCTCCAACAATATCTCTTGATACTCAACATCATTTGGTCTTTTGACTAATTGTGATGGTTCATATTCCCAAATTGCATCATCTTTTATCATTCTTTATATCTCCACTAGATGATTTTCTACCTTTGATCAACTCTTCTGAAACTTCAAAATGCTTTCCTTGAGGCTTCATTTCTTTCACATCTCCATCTTTATCTTCATGACAATCCTTGAAAACTCCCTCTCGGATATCCTTGCTTTTGTTCTCCTTTTGTATCCTCCATGTTGTAATGTCCTTCTTTGTCCTATCTTTCGCATGTCCATTGCTTGCATTCAACATCCTTCTTCATGACAATCGTTGACCTTGACTTCACTTCTGTTGTTGAGATATCCCTTCATCATTCTCCATCATTTTCCTTGCAATCATACATGAAAAGTAAACATACCTTGAGTTACAATTATGAATGAAAAATGAAATGCAAGAAGATTTTGATAGGAAGATGAAAGTTCAAAATCTTTGTATTCTAAATTCAATGAAGATTAATTTTCAAAGAAAAATTGTGAAACAAAATGTGTCTTAAAGGAACAAACTCATTTGAATTTGCATAATATCATCAAGAATGCCTCACAAAATGCTTCACAAACTCTTGTTTTCACCTTTTAGATAAAACATTCCAGAAAATTAATCTTAATGACCTTCGCTTTTTCTTCCAACAATCTAGAAATTCGCACTCATCACTTGGAAAATTCTAAAATGATGTTGCAAATCTGGAAATACTCAAATTTATGAAGAAATTCGCTCAGGTCTGCATATGAATGACTTGTATTTCCTTTTAAATTCACCTCCTTTCTGCTGACAACAACAACACTTAGCTTGGAATCTCTTGTGGAAATGGATTTCAAACAATTTTACTTAAAGTTTTAAAGTGTTTTCTCTTGTTTTGAACCCTGTTATCGGGAAAAAGTGTATAGTTTAGTAATGTTAATTATTGATAGTTAGTTAGCCGATGGGTAGGTAGTTGGAGTCGCGACGGTTGTGTCGCACCCCTTCGGCTGTCATATATTGTACCACCTCCGGGTGTTGGAGGACATGTAATATTGACGACAGAGTATAATATGAACATCCTTTGACATTAATGGCAAGCTTATTCTGGTACTTCTTTTGTATTTGCATTGTGCATTACTGTTCGATTTCTATATTCTTCCTGTTTACCCAGTGAGGTAAACATTTGGCGCCATTGCCTAGACGAACTTGGAACGGAAGACACGGATGGCGCACAGACCCAATGGGCCTACCCGTTGGTGAAATAAACCCAGAAGTCGACAATGCCCAAACAGAACTCTACGTAGGAGAAGACACTGTGACGAGAGAATTTTCAATTCTACTCCAAGTAGCCATTCAGACCTACGTTCGACAAGAGGCGGCGGGGGCGGAAGTCCCACCAAGTGCCGTGTGGACAGCGTTGGAAGTGAGTCCGGAGGTAAATCGGTTGATGAACCATCTCCCCCGATTGCTAGCACAAGCATCGTTGGCACAACAAGCTCGCCTGGAGGAGATTGCCCGGGAAGAGCGACGTCAACAAATTTTGCAACAGTACGAGGAACAGGAAGCAGAACGAGATGGCGCCATGTCAGGGGCATTTGAACCGTGAGCCATACGGGGCGGAATAAAGAACACTTATTGTAATAATTATGTCATATTGTTGGCATAAACTTGTCTTCCACATTATGAATGAATAAATGTGTTCTACTTTTTATGTCATTAAGTATATAGAAAGCTGTCTGGGAATTAATGCCCAATACACTGAATAAAGACAAAAATAAGCAACAATATATAGATGAACGTGCAGTAGCCCAACGTGCCTTGATCCTTGAACAGCAAGCGGAAAGGCGACAGAGGTATAAGCGAAGAGAGGAGGAACGCTCCGAAGGGGACGGTGAGGCCAGCGGCCACCCACAGAGTCGGGAGGAGTTACTTGTGGAAACCCGCCGTAGGATAGAGTGTACCAAAACTCAGTTGAGGGATTTGAGGGACTTGCCACACACACCAGAGGCTAGGAAAACTCCAAGGAGTGGGGAGGAGGCAGGAGAGGGAGAAGACACCGGGGCTGCCAGGAGTGTCGGAGGGACACCGGGGCACGGCGGTCAAGCACCCCTTATAGGATCTGACCCATCTGGAGTAGGACAACAGCCACCAGTAGTAAAAAGACAAGGCATGGCACAAAAACAAAAACTTCCAAAGTTCCATGGGGATGGGAAAGAAGACCCTGTCCGCCACTGTCGCACTTGTGAAACAATTTGGGGAGCGAATGGTGTTACCGATGAGGACGAGTGGGTAACACAGTTTCCCGCAACCCTGAGGGGCGTAGCCATCGACTGGTTTTCGGATATGGATAAGGCTAAAATTAGCACATGGCCAGACTTGAAGAAGGAATTTCAAGCAGAGTTTCGTCTCCTAAGAGACGATAATGAGATCGTAGCCGAAATCTACGGCACGAAACAAAGAAAGGACGAGACTGTTCGAACCTACAGCCGGCGGCTCAAAGAGCTGCTAGGAAAGATGGAGAACCAGCCGGCAGACGGACTGAAAAAACGGTGGTTCGTGGAAGGTCTAAAGAAATCCCTTAGACGAAAAATGAAGATAGTACCTCCCTCTTCATACTCCGACGCCTATAACAGGGCAATGGATTTAGAAAGTGAACAGAGGACGTCCAAGAAGAAGAAAAATAAATCCTCGTCGGAGGATGATTCCTCTTCTGACAAAAGTGATAGCAGTGATGATGACTCTAATCGGAAGGTACGGGCTCTCCAGAAAGATATGGAGCGAATGATGAGAGAGATAAAGGCAACCAAAGGAAGCACAAGCAAGGGCGACGAAGGGGAGTTATGGTGCACGGACTGCCGTACCGACGGACACACCAAGGGGTCTTGTCCGAAAAAAGAATTTTGTGATATTTGCCAGATTGCCGGACACCTTACCAAGGAGTGTCCGTACAATATGAGGACCCGTAACCAATAGGTTCTCTTTACAGAACCATCTGCGTCAGCCAGCACGTCCCAGCCTACGAGCAACAACGCCTCGTCTCGCGGCTATCGAAACAACAGGCGAGGAAGAGGTAATAATAACAATACGAATAATAGAAGCCGAATCCAATACGATGCTAAAGGGCGGCCGATGATACAATGCCGAGCTTGCAATCAATGGGGGCATTTCGCCGGAGACTGTACAGTGGAGGAAGCACCACAAAAACTTTGCAAGTGGTGCGGTCCGGGGGACCATGATGATGGCAATTGTCCCAAATCTGGCGTGAACCTGTTGAATGTAGAAACGGAGGATGCACTCGCCATAACAAGGTCCAAGACGAAAGCAGCCACTTATCCAGATCCCCGCACGGAAAAACGAAAGGCACTGGAGGCACGAGCGGAATTGGAGAAGGAGATGTCAACGAGCAAGGATGCACAGGGGCTTGCGGGTACTTCTCGCTCTGAAGGAGAAACAAACATTATAAACCAACTGTTACAGGTCGAGATACCCGTCAAAATGAAGGACCTCCTGGAAAGTATGCTGCACTTGCGAGCGACATTGTTGCAATCCGCAATGATAACCCTAGTAGGCCGACCAGTACATGGCAAGGACAACCTTGGCGAGACAGCGGCAGACCCATTAGCCCTGACGATCAACAATGGTAGACACCCAGCAGTGGTGGAAATGGGTATATTGGGCACCATCCTGACCGACACAATTGTCGACGGCGGGTCGGGAGTAAATGTCTTGCCAGAGGAAACATGGAAAAAATTGGGTAAACCTACTCTCTGGCCGTCCACCTTTAATTTATTGGGAGCAGACCAACACGGCATCAAGCCGCTTGGCACACTCATGGCGCAACCAGTGACGATCGGAACACAGCCGTTCGTCTTGAATTTTGTGGTCATCCCATTGAAGAAGGGGTATGATGCCATCCTCGGCAGAGGTTGGTTGGTGGCGGCCAAAGCAAACCACAATTGGAAGAAGAACACCTTGTCCATGGAAAAGGCTGGCAGAAGGTATACCATTGACCTCAAAACTCAACTGTTCAGTGAAGAGTTGGCGTCAGAGTCAGAGTCTGACGAAGACAACGATACCGACGAAGGAAAAGATGGCAGGGAACCAGATGACGAAGGCATCTTAGGAATTCAAGCTTGTTCTGAGGATGAGACGGATTCTTTGAGAGGGCTCTTCCATTGGCAAATGGAAGACTATGAATTATTGTACGGGTGCAATATGTTGGGGATTGAAGGACCTGACATGAACGAGTTTCCGCCAGAATACGGACAATACAAGGAAGGGGATGTCCCTATGGATGACGCACCAGCGCACCAATTCGACAAAAGTAAGCCCATAAGGTACGAAGAATCCGCACTTCAAGTTACAAACCTTGGAGAAACTTCAGAACAGAAAAATATTTTGGTCGGCGACGACTGGAATCCGGTCTTGAAGACGGTGGCGTTCAAAATCTTCACAGAATACAAAGATGTGTTCACTTGGACGTATAAGGACCTCAAAGGGGTACCGCAAGAACTTTGTGTACATCGAATCCCTCTGGTTCCCGGAGCCGTGCCCGTACAGAAGCGGCCATATAGGATGAACAACAATTATGCGGCCAGGGTAAATAACGAAATTGACCGCATGCTGGAATCAGGAAATATCTTTAAGGTCCAGACGAGTGAATGGGTATCACCCATTGTGATATCCTTGAAAAAGGAAGCCGATCAGATAAGAATCTGTGTAGACTTCAGGGGTTTGAATGCTGTCACAATTAAAGATCCATTTCCCATACCATTCACAAACACCATCCTCGAGGAAGTCGCGGGCCATGAAATTTATTCATTTATGGATGGATTCTCCGGATATAATCAAATTTCCATTGCAGAGGAGGACAAATTGAAGACCACCTTTGTCGTAGAAGATGGCGTCTATGCATACAACCAGATGCCATTCGGGTTGTGCAACGCGCCAGCTACCTTTCAACGGATAATCCTCCATATTTTCGATAAAATATCCGTAGGAAACTTCAAAGCATTCTTGGATGATTGGTCCATTTACAACACGGAGGAGGCACATCTGGCCGCGCTTGGCGAATGCATGGAGAGATGCCGACGAGCCCGCCTCACCCTAAATCCCAAGAAATGCAGATTCATGGTGCCTCAGGGCAAGTTACTAGGGCACATCGTCTGCAAGGCTGGACTGAAGACGGACCCTGACAAAGTATGGGTCATTGTGGAGATGGAGGCGCCCGACGATGTCACTGGCGTCAAGTCATTTCTTGGACACATCGGGTATTATAGGCGGTTTATTAAGAACTTTGCCCAAGTATCATACCCACTTGATAGGGTGACACGAAGGGGGGAGCCGTACGTCTGGGGGACGGCCCAAGAAGAGGCTTTTCAAGAGTTAAAGTCACGATTGGTGGGTGCGCCAATCTTGACATACCCAGACTGGGACAAAGAGTTCCATGTACATGTCGACGCATCCAACTTCGCCATAGGGGCCACCCTGGCACAGGTTGGCAGCCATGGGCTGGACCACCCAATGTATTTTGCAAGTCGACTCTTGTCAAACGCAGAGAGGAACTACAGCACGACGGAGAGAGAAGCCCTCGGCATGGTATACTCCGTCCAAAAATTCCGACATTACCTATTGGCGACACCATTCACATTTTATGTGGATCACCAGGCGTTGATGTATTTGGTGAACAAGCCAATCATCCAGGGGTGGATTAGTCGATGGCTGTTGCTGTTACAAGAATTTACGTTCAACATCATTGTCAGACCTGGCAGGAGCCATGTCATAGCCGACCAGCTATCACGGATCAAGTCTGTAGAGCCGGCCGAAGGCGTTAGCGAGGATTTTCCGGACGCCCATCTTTTCCGCATTGCCATCCTTCCTCATTGGTACACGAGTGTGGGTGAATACCTGTCAATGTCAAAATTTCCTAAGGAAATGTCAGCAGGCGAAAGACGGAAACTTGTATTAAGAAGCCGAACATTCCAACTTATAAATGGCCTTCTCTACAAAATGGGACCTGACCAGATCCTACGACGATGCGTCTTGGAAGAGGAAATCCCAGGAGTATTGAGAGAAGCCCATGAAGGGGCCGCTGAAGGACACATGGGACCGGATACGACAGCAAGGAAGGTCCTACTAGCGGGCTTATGGTGGCCGACACTGCATAATGACGCCAGAGAATGGGTGACAAGTTGTGATACATGTCAGTGTGCTGGGCGACTGTTAAAGAGAGATTTCATGCCACTTAACCCGTCGCATGCTCAAGAGTTGTTTGAAAGATGGGGGTTAGACTTCGTTGGTCCATTGAAACTGAGTCGCGCCCGACGATGTAGATACATTGTCGTGGCGACAGAATATTTGACCAAATGGGTCGAAGCGAGGGCTTTGGCAGACAACTCTGCCATCAGTACGGCGAAATTTATTTATGAACAGATTATTATCCGGTATGGAATACCTATTCAATTGACAAGTGATAGAGGAGGGCACTTTGTAAATCATATTATTCGACTACTGACAACCGAGTTCAAAATTTTTCATTCCCTATCAAGTCCGTACTATCCTAGGGCAAACGGTCAGGCTGAGGCGACCAACAAAATCATGGTGTCGGTAATTTATAAGTCCTGTGGGGTGGAAAAAGAAGACTGGGAGGAGCGTCTGCCGTCGGTACTTTGGGCGTACCGAACAACTTACAAAGTAACCACCGGGCAGACACCTTTCCAATTGATGTACGGCCAGGAGGCTGTGGTACCGGTGGAATTCATCGTGCCAAGTCTCAGAATCGCTATTGACAACAGGCTAGGCGACATGGAAAGCCTTCGAGAGAGACTATACGCCCTAAATAAGTTGGATGAAAGACGGATGATGGCACAATGGGTGACAGACGTGGCCCAGCAACGAAGGAAACATTGGCACGACCAACACATTCGGCGGGCGAGGTTCACCCCGGGGCAGTTAGTCTTGAAATATAATGGACGAAACGAAATTAAACCGGGGAAATTCAAAGTCCGATGGTTAGGGCCCTTCCGGATACGTGAGGTCAACACGAACGGGGCGATAAAGTTATGGACGTTGGATCTGCTCAATTTGTGAAGTGATACATTCAGGTCTGCAGGAAATGTAGAATCCATGACACGATTGAACACAATGAGATACGTCAAGAATGGTGTTAGCACTAGGAGGAAAGATCTTTCTTTAGGATGTTCCCGAACCGTTGATACTTGAAGAAGCCGATGATTTCAGTGTTCCAGAAAGTAATGATGCATTCACAAGATTCAAAGGCAGGATTGAGAATCAGTTGGGTCTTGACAATGAATTATGCCTGGAAAATATATTGCTACCTTGTTGGTGCAGGATTCATAACGCATCCCATTCAGAATTTACATGTTCATTGTGTGAAGAAGCAATTGACCAAGTTAGGTGTCAATTTGGATTACCAGTGTCATCCGAGGAATGCAATATAGACAAAATTTGGAGTGCATTCCTTGCAGCCGAGGAGTATAAAAGAACCAAAGAAGAGCATATTACAACATCATTCAAAGGTGAAAAAGATGAGTCACAAGAAGATGGCATGATTGAGTCTAATGATCTATTTGTTGCTATGGAGGACAAATTTTCAAGCGTTGTGTCAAAGGAAGAATGTGTTGAAGTGGAAATTAAGGAAATAGTTGAATATCTTCAATCAAGAAAAATAGTTATACATGACAAGCAAAGTATGGAAATGTTGAAATAAGAGGAACTACAAGTTTCTGATAGTGTAGATCATCTAGAAAGTGAAAAGGAGAGCCTAGCGAAAGGCACTAGCAACTTGAAGGATTGCCATGATTCATTATCACTTGGTGCTCCATCAATCAAGGAAAAAGGGAGTAACTCAAATCGATTGCAAGATGAGGAAGAAATACTTGGTGAGGATTCGTTCATACAACAAAGAGAAGATTCAAATGAAGAATTTCAAGCCATCCTAAGAGAAGAAATTTTAAGCATCCTTGAAGGTGAACAAAAGGAAGTAGAAAATGATGAGCAAGTTTTCATAATGGAAGCAAAGAATGTAGAGCAATTCAAGTTGACACTATGACTAGAGATTGTATTCGAAGAACAAATTTAAGAAGATATTTGAAGACCAACCTATCAAGGAGGCCCTACTTTTTGAGGATATGCTTACAAAGCTGCACAAAGATGCATGGCTTATGCAACATGAAGACAGACAAATAGTTGAAATATTTCGTGCACCTGAGTTCAAGTTTGAGCTTGCATTGCTCATTGACGAATATGGTGCTGATGCGAAAGGAAGAATATATCATCAACTTCGACGTCCTGATACATTTGTGGATGACACCAAGAATCTCCATTTGAGGACGAGGCACACTAGGATGTTTCTTTCCTTGCCACTAGTTTTGAAGTTTATGAATTTGATTATGGAAGTTTAGTAAAACACAGCTTGTGTGTGGATAAATCATGGACCCAATGAATTGCCTCAATTGATAATATTGCATGATGTTTTGATTGAATATGAAAGTTCCATAGTGAGAGGTCAATTCTCTAAATTCAAGGACAAGTTTGCAAAACTTAGAACCATGACTCGTGCCATGTTGCTATTGAACATTTTGAGAAATCATACGAGATGTTGTATATATTTAGGACTTTTGAGTCTTTATTCGTTTTAGGTGTCTTGTACATAGATTAGTTTGTTTTTTCAGTTTTAGAGTAGGTTTCCTTTCTGTTTGTTTTAGTTTAGTTTGCTTTGCTTAGTTTAGTTGTCAATTTGCCTTGAGTCATTTGGTGCAAGTCATTTGGTTTGCTTTAGTATTGTCGCTGTTTAGTTTAGTTTCCTTTGTGGGAGCTTTGTTTGTGAGAAAGGCGTTGTGTTTAGTTCATTTCCAGGATAATTATTTATGAAGTTCTTAAGAATCTGTGGTTATTTTCTCTAATGTTATCATTTAGTTAGGATTTGTCCTCAACTAGGAAGGGAATCACGTATTGTGTCTTGATATTGAAATCTTTTGATTATTGTATCTTTCACACAATTAAATTGCTCTAAGTCATTGTGGTTTCTTAGGAGAAGTCGTGGCTAGTGAAAATTCCTAAATCCTTCTTCAGCACCACTGTAATTCTCAAACCCATTATGAGCTTCACTGCTTATGAGCCAAATGCAAAATGTGAGAAAAGTAGTATCAAAAGAAAGAAAAAAGAAGAGGAAAGAAAGAAGAATGAAAAATAAAAGAAAAGAGAAAAACAAAAGAAAAGATAAATGAAATGAAAAGAAATATCAAAGTATTTGGCTTTGGGAACATGCGAATAACTCCATCGGGGCTATGGACACCCAACTAACAATGGAGCAATATTCGTGAGATTACAACGATAACCTTGTTGGGGCTATGGACGTCTGACTGACAACAAGGCACTATCCAAGATGCTTTCGAAGTTAGGACCACCCACATAACTCGTCACAGTGGATTCTAAGAGTTACTGTGGTCTTATGAGTTGGAATGAATACATTTGCACACACCTAGGTAATCAAAGTTGAGGTGCATTGATCCAATTTGTGATATTTTCTTCCCTTTTGAGTATATTTCCTAGTTGGCTGATAGGTTGAAAAGAATTATCCAGAGGTTCTAGGTTCAAAGTATCTTTGAAATGTTTAGGAACATTTTTTCGAATTGGCACTAGTGTTGTGTTGTAAACACACATGCCTCATTACAAATGGGGTATCCCACTTTTTCACTTGCTAGATTAGTGTTTTGTCTTAGCTTGGCATTAGTTTTTAGTCCCTTAGCCTTTGCTTATGAGGAGTTTATCAGTTCGAGAAGAGGGGTGTGCTGATCGACCCTTGGAATGTCTTAGGAGTGCAAAGTTCATCCGTAGGGTGTGATCATGTCAAGAATTCAGGTTTCGAGTCTAGAATCTATGAACAAGTGTCAAGATTGAGAGTTAAAGGGGAGATTGTAAAGGTTGTCAAAAGTTGTCAATGTTGTCATAGTTGTTAAAAATGCAAAAAAGACGACAAAAATGTTGTCAAGACTAGTTGTTAGGAAAATTGAAGTTTTGAAAATGCTAAGTGGAAAATGAAGAAATTTGCCAAGGATAGAGACTCGTATAAAATCCATTTTTGAGGTGGGTTTCCCTTAGGAAATCGGCCTCTAGTTCATGATTCCCTTCACAATTTAGAGTTGGGATGGGGATTATGAGAAAATTCTTAAATTGAAATGTGAAATCTGAAGATGAAATATGTATTTTCACTTACGAGTCCTTGGAACACCTTCAATCCCGCTCACATTTGTCCTTGCACAACTTGCCAACCCACTCATCCCTTGGTCCCTAGTCCATGCACACACTTGATTTGCACTCTAGACTTGTCCTTGAATGGGTAGGAATCCCACCCTAGCTTGTGCTTGACTATGCCTCAAATGCACCTAGATTGTCCCTAACTACCTTGCCAACCTACCCTTGCATTGTAACTAATCCTTGACCACCTTGCTAATGCGCCCTTAATCTTCATTGCTTTGTCCTTGATAACCTTGAAATTGTGTCCTTGAATGAGATGCATTTAGTCTGTCACAATCCCTAAGGAGTGCCATATGTTGTCCTTGGATACTTAAGAATCCCGCCTTGCATTGAGGTATTTGGCATTATTTCAAATTTGCATCAACTTTGTACTTCACACCCAAGAAATCACGCCTTGCATCTTGTCCCTAGCACTATCTTATTTGCACCCTACACATAGTCCCTCTTTTCACCTTAGGACTACCTAGCATCTTGTCCATCCCCACCTAGGATTTGCACTTGGATTAAGTCCTTCACATCCCCTTAAAAGCGCCCAACATGAGTCCATGCACACTTGGAAAAGCCACCTTGCCCTTGTCCTTGCATCACATGAAAAGCCGCTCAGCACTTGTCCTTCTACAACATGAAATCTCGCCTTATCTATACCAGTCCCTGACCTAGGTGAAATTCTGCGCTAATTGTCCTCCATACCCTCCAAGATGCGCCTAAGCTAGTCTTTACACCCCCTAAATCCCACCCAGCATCAATAGTTTTCCTTGAACATCATTAAACTGCGCCTAAGTGTCCTTCACCATGGAAGTCTGCTAGAAAATCAGAATTGCAAACAAAGAGGAATTCGCATCAGACTCAAAGGGGGCAGAGCAGAATAAATTTTAAATGCAAGTGTGGGATATGGTTTGAGGCTAAGCACTCACTCCTTATTTATATGCAACCGAGCAATGACTTTAGCTAGTTGACCTAGGGTTAAGAATAATAAAATTTCCTTCACAGAGCGCGTGTATAAAGTGTAAAGTGTGAGTGCTCAGATCAGTAAGGCTAGCCAACCTTATAGAGGGGTCTAAGGATAGAAAATTTGAAATATTGAAAGGTGTATTAAAGTTAGCCGACCCAAGATGTAACTCTAATTAATTTAATTGCAAGTAATTAAAGGACTAGGTTGGTCTAGTGTGGGAATTACAAATTCAAGATTGAGGAATGCTATAAAAGAAGATCAAAATCCTTCATTCAAACATCAATTCATTGCAATTCAAGGCGAACTATAACCAGCAGAGCTTAGCGAATATCAGCAGCAGACTTGAGTTGAGTTTTTAAGCAATCATCCTCCACATTGAAGCAAATCATATCAATATTAGTACAAATCTTTGAGGAAGACATCAGTTCGAATTGTGCAAACCTAGTTCAATTTTCATATCAGACCTAAGAAAAGTAAATTCCAGCTGATGGGAAGAACAGATTAAACCTGAGACTTGCATTTCCAGACCTGAGATTTTCTAAGTGGAAAAATCATTTATAGACCTGGAGTAAGGGTGTTTGAGAGTGATTTTCAAGGTTTTCCAAGTCATTTCCAGTCTTAGAATGTCATTTCCAGCTTGTAGAAAGGGGGTTTGTTCATGTTGTTTCACAATGATTTGAATGCAAGGGTTTTTAACTTTCAATTTTGTTCTGATTAACGTAATGTTTCATCTTAAAATCGTAATTTAAGCCGTATTCTCTTTTCAGGTTTCATGCAAGGAGGTGGATGGAATGACGGTGAACACAAAGAACTTCACAAAATGAAGGAAGGATTTCAGCACATGGAGGAAGATTGAACAATGCAAACAAAGGACAAGATTAACAAACTCAAGAGGAAGTGAATGGCAACCATTTCAAGATGACACGGACAAAAAACAACATTGCTCTACAAGGAAAGATTTTACATTGACATTGGATTTTCCTTGGAAATCGAAGATCAACATGACTCTAAAACATAGAACTAAAGAAAAACAAGCTCAGGAGATGATGGGATTGCTAAAAGAGAGACAAGATTTACATTCCAAGACAACATCAAGGCAGCATTCACTTTTCAAGGAGGTAATGAGAAATCAAGGAACTACAACTATAGAGTGAAGGATGAAGAAAACATTTCAAGAAGTCCAAGACATGAAGAAGGATAAATAAACAAATGATTTCACAACATAAAGTCAAGAAGTACCTCAAAGAGTTCAGAATCAAGAAAGTCCAAGGCAAGAAATGTTTCAAGATTTTGGAGTTAAGGATAACCATGCGGGATGAAGGCAAGATGATGTTAAAGACAAGAAGGATTCCCAAACATGAAGGTGGAAGAATGAAACATGATCAACGATGAAAGATAGTTTCAGAAGATTTAATCAAAGTTAGAAACTTGATCACCAAGATGATGCAATTTGGGAATATGAACCATCACAATCAGTCAAAAGCTTAGAAATGTTGAGTATCAAGAGATATCTATGCTGAGGTGGCGCCCGATCATCATCGACCAATTTAGTGATGCCAAGTCGACATGTCCAAGTGCATTGAACCTAACTCATCAAAGGAGGAGCAAGTGACAAGTGGCACTACATCAAATATTATTCAATGTACCTAACCTTATTTCTTATTGGTCCGAATTCAAGGGAAGGACATGTGTCCATAATGTTGTAATTTTCTCATTGGTCAATGAGGTGTTAGTTGTAACTAACCCTAATTAGGGTTTGTTTGGAATTATCACAGCCATTGATTTGTAATCAATCCTGGCCTTTGATTTATAATATGGGACCTCTATATAAGGCTTTGCCTTATCATTTGTAAAGATTAATAGTCAAAGAATAGTTGATGGTTAGTAGTTAGTAGTAGAGGAGGAGAAGAAATTGTTGCCAAGACTATGTTGAAATCAATACATAACTTTCATTGAAGCTATGATGGATCTTTGTGTTGTGTTTTTACATTTTTCATGATTTCTTGATACTTCTCAAAGTTAGTTGAAGTTCATTGATTGTTGTTGTCTTCATTTTTGTTTTCAAAAAAGATGGATCATTACATAAAAATTTTGTCAAAAAAGAAAATTTTACTCTATGACATGCTTCCCGAGGCATAGTTTTGCCTTACCCTTGGACTGGACTAATCCTCAGTCCATCCTCAAACCACGTTTCAAATTTCATTGCATTCTGAGTTCGTTTACTATGGTTTTCCTTCAATTTCGAGTTTTTTCTCCCTGACTGCAGGTGGGAAATTTTCCTTAAGTTGCAAGTTTTATGTTTTCCTTTGTTTTAGTGTTGTAGGGAAATGTTTAGTTAATTACAAGTGCACTTTATGAAAAATAGAAATTGTAACTTGCTTTTTATTTCCCCCTTGTTGCTTTTTTGGCTTTTAAGTTATTGTAGGAACTTTAAATTATAAAGTTTAAATAAAACTTGTAATTCATTTAAAAAGCTCCACTTAAGTGATTTTAAGTTATGGTAGGGTTTTTTCTCCTCCATTACAAGTTTTATAAAGTCACCTTAAGTTGTAATAGGGATTTTATTTCCCTATTACAAGTTTTATTTTTAAGTTATTTTTGTGACTTGTAAAAGGAATTTTATTTTCCCTTTACTAGTGTTTTGTTGAGTTGTTTAAAACTTGTAAAGGGAGTTTTATTTCCCTTTTACATGCATTTTAAACTACTTGTTTGCTCTCACAAACCCGATTTTGCATTATGCATGAAAAAGTGAACATTTTTAACTTGCAAATAGGTGAAAGAAACCGATTTCTTTTGTTCTATGCATTTTAAACTTGTCATTCCTCCTCAAGAACCCGACCAGCAATATTGGAGGATTTAGTTGACAATTTCCAACGATTTTTGTGGCTAGATTCAAGGAGGAAGAAGGCGTTTAGGTTTCTTTTCTACTTTCATGCATTTCTCAACTCCTTACATTCCATTTGGAGGACGTGTTTGCTGGTTTTAATGCCTTCAAACAGCAACATACGTGTTTGTAGAAAACCACGATTTTGCTCCTTGGAATGCCACGAATCGTACTTCTTCCAAATCGTTTTTGCTTGTCTTGCTTAGGCGTGGGGCTTGAATACTTCTCTTGACCGATTCCTCGTGCTTTGGATGGGCGTTTTGGCAAAAACGTGGCTAGGGTTTGGAGTGTGGTTTATTGTCTATTTAAGAGATTTTCTTTCTTCTTCCAAGGATTGCTTATTGCTTCTTGGAGGACGTTTTGATTGATCGAGGTATTTTCTTTTCCTTTCTTCTTTGTTTTCATTTCTTGTTTTTGGTTTGTTTTGATTTCCTTGGTCAATTTGTATATGTTAGTTTTGTTAGTTCTTGCCTAAAATCAGTTTTGTGAGAGATTTTCCCCTTTGTTCCAAGTTTGCAAAGCAATTTGTGAAGTGCATTGTCTTTCCCCATTTTCCCTCTTTACTTGCATTCAAGATTTAAAAACCCAATTGCAAGTAAAATGAAAATAGTTGATTGTCCCCTTTGGTTGAAAAACATTAACCATCTTTTGGTGAAATTCCAAGTTTCTAAGTTGGAAAATACTCATCCTTTCAAAATCGGGTTTTTAAAATCTAATTACCAGTCAAAACTTCTTCCCATTTTTATAAAGATGATCTTCCCAAAATCTTTCCATTTTCATCCATACTCATTACCATCATCCGTACCTATCATTCCCACCATTTCCCACATGTCAAAATCTCATTTTTCACCCACTTCTTCATTTTCTTTTTTACAAGTACACTTGCATTTGGGTATCAAAAGTCCGATTGCACATTTGTTCTTCCCCACTTGTATACTTGTAAAACATTCCCCAAGATCCGAATTTGGTCAAAAGCCAAGTTTCAAGCATCCTTATTTATTTCCCATCTTCTTCTCACAAAGTTGTGAAGTGCAAGGGTTAGAATTTTTCCCATTTGAAGAAGAGAAGATGATAGTTGTAGCTGATCTTGACGTTGCTTTGACACTTTTAAGTATTCATCGCAGCATACCAAGTTGTTCTTCAATGTCAGATTTATCATCATCTTCCGTTCCAAAGAAGATGAAATATAAATTTGATAAGTACCAGAATGAGGTTTCTCCTTCACAAGTTTCCTCTCCTATGGATCATATCAAGGATACAGAAATAGGGCATGTTGACATGTCAGATTTCTTCAAAAGGGTGGAGGATCCACAAGATAGTAATATGCAGTGACTGTTGGACAGCCACATTCACCATGCTTCTTCTTTTCTGGTGGCTGCCTGTTGTGACCATTTCACACATCGCCCCATCGCAAATGGGGACCCCCTCTTTTTGCTTGTTTTTCGCTTGTTTTCGCTTTCGTTTTTAGGGTTTTGTTAGTCAGTTAGTTGTCTGGATTTAGGGCTAAGCCTTAGGGTTTTAAGTTTTGCCTTTTCAAGCCAAAATCCAGTCATGTTTGAGAGCTTTTGAGCTTCTTTTCTAGAATGCAAATTTTTGAATGCAATGATTTCGCCAAAATGGTCTAATTTTCAATTGGAATGTTCATGCAGAGCTTAAACTTGTCTAAATGATGACCGTCAATGTGAATTTTTGTCTGACTAAATATTTTGACCAAATTTTGACTTTTTTTTGAAGTTTGATCCTGAGCATTGGAATTGATTTGTTTTCGCCTCGTGAAGTGTTAAAATGTGAAAAATCTTGTTATTTTGGCCTGTAGGAGCAAAATCGCTCCTGTCCCTCAGTGAAGGACGGGAGCTCATTTTCAGATATCTCATCATTCTTGCAGAGTCCGGACAAATTTTACGTTTGAAGTGATAGAGAACGACAAGATCTTTCATTTGAATATAAATTGAAGATTTTCATGAGCGCAGAAAGGCCTCCAGGAGGAAAATCGCTCCTGTCCCTCAGTGAAGGACCGGAGCTACGATTCAAATTTCGCCTTGTCCTTGCAAGATTTTGAAAACTTAATGATTTGAGGACGTCCGAAGGAAGATACTTTGCCAAATGAATATAATTTGAGATGCAAAAAACGAAGGAAAATGACCTATATTGACTAAATCGCTCCTGTCCCTCTCCAAGGGACCAGGGCGAGGTACCTTGTAGCTCTCGTCCCTCTCCCAGGGACCAGAGCGATTTCCTTCATTTTGCAAAATCCAGACAAGGGTCGAGGCAAGTTTACGTTCAAAAACAAAGGAGAACATGAGATGAGCACATTGAATATAAATTGAAGATTTTTGGGACGTCCATACCACTGTTAAATGCCTAGTTCGCTCCTGTCCCTCAGGAAGGGACCAGAGCGATTTTTGATATAACTGCCTTTTTTGCAAAATTACAAACAATGTCAAGGCATGGGCGGATAGAGTAAAGAAGGACGAATCCGTTGAATATAAACTTAGCGCATGGCAAAGTGAGATGAAAGCCACAAGGGAAGGATCGCTCCTGTCCCTCTCCAAGGGACCAGGGCGATACAAGGGTGATGATGCGTCCCTCCAAAGTTCAAGGTCGTCCCTCCAAGGTTCAAGGCCGATCCAAGTCAGGACGAAGGATGGCGAGGACATTTCAAGGCATTTCCATCAAGCGCAACGTTGCAAAGGTCATCACATGGAAGGATTTGCACTCTAAAGACCTAGATCGCTCCTGTCCCTCTACAAGGGACCAGAGCGATATCTACATAATGGCGTAAATTTCAAAAGGCAAACAAGTTTCAAGTTACCAAGAGGGTCGAAAGGACATCATTCCACGCATTGAAGATAATTGTAAGTTGAAATAAACAAGAACAAGCTCATTATGATGAACTTCGCTCCTGTCCCTCAGGAAGGGACTAGAGCGATATTGATATATTAGATTAATCCATGCAAGATTTACGTAAAGACAAAGATACACAAGGTTACATATGCTCCAGGACATCGTTTGAAGATAGTTTGCAAGAGTTTTAAACGTCCAAACATTGCTAATCGAGTTAAAAGTCTCCCATCGCTCCTGTCCTTTGGACAAGGACCAAGGCGATACTATTAAAACACTCCCGTTCCTTCAAAGATCAAGGCGAGGCGAGGTTAGGAAGTGCGAAGGACGACATTTGGAGGACATTGCAAAGAGGATCGAAGTTTAAAAGTCACCAAGATCAAGGAGAAATAATGGATCGCTCCTGTCCCTCTCCAAGGGACAAGGGCGATGGTCCCTTTAATGCATCCAAACACATGATAAAAGCGAATGGGAATAAGCGCAAAGGACACAAGCAATGATATTTCGAAGGTCAAAGATACAAGGTGAACGTGAAAACATGGAGATCGCTCCTGTCCCTCTCCAAGGGATAAGGGCGATGTTAGACAAAACACACGATATTCTTTGAAAATCAAGGACGCACAGGGTTTTAAATAACATTCAAAAGATGATGCAAGGAAAGGATCGTACCAAAATGAAGAATTTCAAGCAAAAACATGGAGATCGCTCCTGTCCCTCTCCAAGGGACCAGGGCGATAATGGTCATGGGATGCATTTGCTCGCACAAGAAAAGAAATCCAAGTTCGAAGGACCACCAGATGATCGATTTGGGACGTGGAAATGAAGGAGTTGAACGTTGAAAACGCAAGAATCTAGACCAAAATCATGGATCGCTCCTGTCCCTCTCCAAGGGACCAGAGCGATGAGGTACGTCCCTTTATTTTCCAGTTTTGGCGCCAAATTAAACAATTCGAATTTACTTTAAATGCTAAATCAATTTAAAAATTAAAAATCCATTTTTTATTGGCATTTAATGTGGCGTTAAACATTTATTAATTATTTTTGCCTTATTTAAAAATCGAAATTTGCAATTTAAAAAACGCAAGGCATTAAATAATTAATTATTTAATTAATAAAAAATCGATTTTAAGCGCTCATATATGGAGGTCGGCCTTGTTATGTCATTGCAAATCATTTAAAAAATGGTTTTATTTTTATTAAGTCGGCCTAAGGGGTAAAGGATGCAAGCGCTATATAAGGGGGGTAGAATTATCATTTTCTACATCATTATTTTACCTTCTTTCATGCGAGTTGACAAGAGGCGAATATAGTGCGAGTTTCATTTATCCAAGGTGGCGAAGACATTCCAAAGGTGGTGCGATTTCAATTGAAGACCAAGGGTGGCGCGCTTAGACATTCCAAAGGTGGTGCGACTTCAAACTAAGGTGGCGCTTAGACATTCCCAAGGTGGTGTGAGGCGTCCGAGGTGTGTTTGAAGGGGTGCGAATTGCATTGAAGATCAAAGGTAGAGCGAATTTGAAGATCCATCCAAGACCACGCCTAAGGCGAATTTGCTAAGGACTTGGTGTTTTATTTGTGCGAATTTGAAGATCACATTCTCTCCAGAGGTGGCGAAATCAAGTTTGAGGGGATCATATTGAAGATTATCTTCATACCTCAATTTTGCCTAGGCAAATTTTGTTTTTTGCATTCTAGAGTTAGCTCCCTATCGAGGTATGGCGATTTAATTATTATTGTTTTATTCATTCATCGTCATATTTCAAATTTTGAATTGTAAATCTCTTAGCTCAATCGTTGTATTTTAGGAAATGATAACTCTAGGGACTTATCATGAGGTTTCCTAAAATCTATCTCTCTTATTTACGTTATTTATTGCAAAATCTATTTCTTATAATGAAATGTTGTGTAGGTATGGCGACCCCAAAGGCGGGAGCATCCACCAGTCGCTCGGCTCTCATGAAAGAAGATCAGAAGACCGAAGAAGTGGAGACCAAGATCGTGTCCAAGTGGAGCAACATTGGAGATACAAACTTGGGAAACTTTAGCACGAAGAAGTTCCGAGAGGTCCCTTACATCGGCAAGCCATCACCTGTCGCCCGGAGAATAATAGAGAGTGGCATTATCAAGGCGGCCGGTTTTCCTCCAGCTATTCAGTGCCACGAGTTGATGATCGAGTGTGCCCGTCATTACAATCCACAGTCCAGGACAATTGTGTCCAATGAGGGAAACACTTTGGCGTACCTTTCAGAGGAGGCCATAAGTGAAGCCTTCCATCTTCCAGAGCACAGGGACATGATATACAAGAGCATTGAAGGAGCCAGATCAGTGTACGATGATGATCCAGATGCTTGTCTAAGCATAACCAACAAAAACTGGCTACTCAAGAGTCGTCCCCGTCTGAGCAAAGTACCGAACACACCACACCGGATTGATTTCCAAGAGGAGTACAGAGATTTGATCACCATGCTCAACAGAGTTACAGGAGCACCTCATGCCTTCTATTTTGAGAAATGGATGTTTTATTTCATCCAGGTGATTGTTCAAGGAAAGGGTACAATACATTGGGCTCGGATAATTAGCCATTGCTTAGACGTACAGTTGAGAAGACTCAGGGCTACTAAGTCCTTCCACATGAGTTCATACGTCATCTATGCCTTAATCAGGAGCGTTGAGTACGCAGGACTACCTCACAGAGGAGTGATTGGAAGAGGACCCGGCGAGGTCAGAGTTTGTGAATCCTATACCTACTTGCATCATCCACCAGGGAAGAACTACAAGTTAATCAATGATACTTTCACGATGAACATCACCAGGACGTTGCAAGGAGGGATTCACAACAGATTATCTCAGGATGCCCAGGAATTAATCAAGAGGTACGGTGCTTGGTTCATTCAGTTTCCCAAGTTCACTTACATTAGAGTGTATGGATGTCCTTTACCTCCATACATGTTGCCGAGGTACCCGACAGATAGAATTGTGTTACTTGAAGTAACAAGGCAGTTGGCAGCATATGTGAAGGCATTCAGACACAGACATCAGAATGGAGTTCAGGTACCTATTATTTTGGGTAATTCAGTTGAGGTATGTCCCAATGTCTCAGCCATGGATGACGCAGAGAGGGAGTTAGCCTTGTATCCTTTTTCATCTTTTGCTTGGAGGAATAGTTTTGATCCTCATGGACATTTAGAGGAGACAGTCGGTAGAAGATTTAGACATGAGTACCAAATTGAAGATTTTATGATGAATCTCCTAGATGATCTTGAAGTGAGACGCAAGATACATTCTAGATTGCCTTTGGATTTCATCAGGAAATGTAAGATTTACAGAGTGGCCGACCAAGCTCAGGACAACGGCAGGCACATCCAATCTTCATATGATAGAGAAAGCAAAACAATAAGTTTGGATTGGAATGAGCCCGAAGCCGTGGATTTAGATGATTTGATGGCACCAGTCTTGTCTTGTACTCGCAGATGGGTAGACGTTCAACATCAGAAGTTGAGAGAACAAGGCATAGCCATGTCTTTTACTTTGGAAGAAAAGCCAGCCGAAGGTGGAGCCAGTGTTAGTGAAGGCAATCCTAATCCTAGGAATTCAAGAGAAGGTAACCTTCGATGTGCCAGTGAGGGCAATCTCCATCCGAGAGGTTCAAAGAGAAAGGAAAGATCAGAAAAGAAAGAGCCTTCCAAGAAAAAGCAAGGTGCTAACAAAGATCAAACACCAGGTACTTCTTCCAGGCCAGAAGATAGAACAGTTCGAATGGAAGAATCCATGGAATCGATGGTACAGAATGACAGACAGGAGGAAGAACAGGCACAGCATGTTTCATCCGATGGATCTCTCCAAGACTATGATTTAGATAATGATAATGAAGTAACATCTCCTCCCAGACAAGAAGAAGTAGTACACAAAGAAATTCAAGTTCAAGAGACAAGATCAAATATCCCAGATTGGTTGAAGGAAAGATTGACTAAGGTGATCGTAATTGAGGACGAGGACAGTACAATCGATTTAGAGAGCCTTGTTGGACGCTCACATATGACAACAGAGAAGAAGAAGGCTACAAAGATGTCCAAGATGATTCGAGATGAGACTGGATCTAGAAAACTGCAGATAGCTACACCGGCAGCAGACAAATATGAGGGTGAGATCCTAGCAGAACACTATCATATACAGACTATTGAGTTAGGACCATCCACAGCAGAGCAGACTTTAGATGATGCCACCGACACATTTGAGGCATTGAAGGATAAGTTTAGAGAAGAAGTAGAAAAGAATAGAAAGCTCGAGAGAGAGGTCGGTGCATGGAGGACATATTTCAGTCACATCAATGAACCTTTGGGACGTCAGGATCCAGTTAGATCACCATTGCAGGCATTGCCCCTTCAATCAATTAATGAAGCAGAAAGATTCAGGAATATGGTTCAGCGTACATGTAATTGGATGGATAGATCTCACACGGTGGCCATTGAGTTTATTACAAGGATGTCGAAGATCACCCATCAGGCTATCCAAGTTCTTGAGATAATCCACAGATTGATGGCAACAGTAGCTGCATTTGCCCATACCAAGGACGTTGTCATCCCTGTCTTGAAAGTTATAAGACATACATCTAGAAGAATTTTAGCACAAGAGAGGATCTTAGAAGGTGATTCTCACAGTTTGTTTCAGTGGTCAACCTTACTCCATATAAAGAGTGTTCTCTTTGAGGACATCAGTGTTAGATGTGGTCAAGTTGAGGAGGTGATCAATCCGATCCAGGACAGAGTATTTGAGGTACTTCGTACCATTCTTGGCAGAAGGATCGAGGTCGAGACAGATGTGGATTTACAAGAGTTTGAGGATAGAATCACTATCATCTTTCGCAAGGACGCAGATGTTACAGATGAGCAGTATGATCAAATGTATGCCACCATGCTCCTGATTGATAGAACAAAGGAACTTGAACCTACTTGGGACACAGCTCTTCTAGATGCATTTGATCAGGTTATCCACTTAGAAGAGAGTATCAAGAATCTTCCCGAGATTCCAATCACAGAAATCGAAGGAATCGTGACGAAATTCATTGCATATGCTAAGAAGGAAAATTGGAAAGGGAATAAGATTCTAGATGAAAGGTTGTTACAGATGACATGACATCTTATTTCTCATTGGTTGATACCTCCTAGATTTTTGTGCCAAATTTAATATTTGGCTATGTATTTAATATTGTTCAGTAAAAAGGAGGTCATTTGTAACAAACCCTAATTAGGGTTTGGGTGTCATGATCTTGTCCGTTGATTTGCTTTAGATCTGGACCTTTCATTGTAATTGGGGATGCTATTTATACCCCCATTTTTCATTTCATTTGTAATAGTCAGTTAATAGAGAATAGAGTTAAGAGTGAAATAGAGAGATTAGAATTGTAAGCAATTTTTATTTTGTAGCAAGATTGAGTCTTGAAGAGAGAAGTTCAAGCAATTGTTGTATATGATGACTTGGAAATCAATAAAAATTGAAGTTATGGTGTTTTGTTGCAAGTTTCTTGAGTTATCTTCATGGTTGTTGGATGTACTTGAATCACGCTCAATCAAAGTAGTTTGTTAATTAGAAAGACTAAGTGTGAGATTTGATATTTGGTAGGATTCGCAATCCAAACCACTAGCTTCTTGCTGATTGTAGGAATGCCTTGCGTGGTCGACTGGAAAACACTTTGAGTCCTTAACCTTCAAGCATTTTCGCATCTAGGATATGTACCTTCGTAGTAGTGTCCTTGGTCTTTGATGCATTGAACACCATTATTACCTTAGAAGATCGCACTAATTTCAGTTGAGTTGTTGTCTTATGGCGAAATTGAAATTGGTTGAGTCTTGCCAAATCTCATTCATGCTAAGTCGTTCCTAGGGTTAGGCTAGATTAGATTTACTTAAACCCTGTCCCTTTTCCGTTTTTTTGAAAGTTCCTTTTAGATTAGTGAAATCTTCGAACCATTGAATCCGTAAGAAGCCTTGAAGGAAACAGCAAATCACATCATACCACTAAAAGCTTGTCCACACGTGGAGACCCCACTAAAAGAACCTTGGAGTCCATCTAACTGATCCTTTTGCAGATCTTCAGCAGTTAGAGACTATTTTCTCAAGAGAGGATAAGATGCCTGTCGGTATTTTATTCTGTGTATGATTGTGTACAAAATACACGTCAACACTGCCCTAGAACTTGAGTTTTTTCTTGCTCGTGCTCACCGTTTTGATAAAGAGACTAGAACTATTAGAAATGATGATGGGGAGGCAATAATCCGTCTTGATGTGGATACTATTGACAAAGTTTTCAGAATACCATCAGCACCTGTGTATATGGAGATTTCCAAAGATAGTGTAGTTGATTATTATGTCAAGAGGGAAAAAGATTGCAAACGTCACATTAACAGGTGGATCCATGAGCCATGTGCCGCTTTCACAAGGTGGGCTAAGTTGTACCGTTGTGACTTAAAGTGGGAAATTGGAGACATCATTACTGTTCTCAGCAGGATATTGGGTCTAGAACATTCTAATTGTAATAACCCGCTTACTTAAACCAAGAAAATTTTGACCATTTTTTTTTTTAATTTAATTATTTGTGTTTGATTCAATCGCATATTCTGGGCATTTATCCATTTGGATTAGGCATTCATCCATCCGGGATGAGCATCTAACCATACGGGTTAGGCATTTGTCCATACGGGACAGGAGGTTTCATCTATCCAATATGGGATAGGCATCTACCCATACGGGGTAGGCATCTATCCAACTTGGGATAGGAGATGCTCTGGCTAGAGACTTAGACTCATTGGGACCATTCAGGTCCTGAGTCACTCACTAAGTACTACACTCCTCTAATAGGAGTGCACCGAGGTCGCTGTCCTTAGAAGAAATCAAAATAACATAATGCAAGTTTGAATTCCGCCTCAGAATTTGGCTTAAAGCCTCAAGAAGCAAGCGAATCCATACGGGATTCCTTCAGAGTATGCATTGAATTACTTTTTCTTTTATTTTCCTTATCTTTCAATTAGGAGGCTTTGTAATCCATCTATAATACCAAATCCTAGACCCCATCCCAAACGCCTGAGTACTAGGGACAACTTCGTCCCTAGATTGCCTACATACCCGTTTCGGCACGGGATCAAGGCGTAAAGTATGTAGTTCTGTTTTCTAATCTATGGTTTAATGTAAACTGTTTGGTGGGTACACAACCCTTTCTAGGGTCAATGTCCCAGACAGTTTCTCTGCGGTTGCTACCCATGATGGTACCATTTAAGCAAAGGCTCAAGGTGGCCTATTGCTTGTGGCCTACAACCACTAGGTCCTAATACCTATCATAAGCGTCACCCTTGACCCAATTGTCAATCATCAACAACTCTTCAAGATTAAGCCAAGTTTATAAAAGCATTTCACTCAATCAATCCTAAAGGGGTTTACTATGGTTTAACTAGCAGATGTAAATTTATTTAAAGGTTATCTTATTTGATTATCGATCCAAGGGGGATTACCCGCCCCTTGAATTTTAACTTTCAAGTGTCCCTTATTACTCCCCGACGATTTATAGGGACGATGCCACAGACGTCATTGATGCAGCTTTATTAGGCGTTAGGTGTAGTAGTTCAACACGACGGCATTACCCGTAAGTGTGACCCAGAGGCACCGTAAATACTGAACGCTGCTGGGTTTTTTTTTTCCAACTCCCTTTGTTTAGTTTTCTAACTAAGAGGTCTAACTCTTATATTCAAATGAAATTAACCCTATTCTAGTGTAGATATAATGGAAACCAACATTGAGAATCAAGCCACAAAATAAACTCTACGTATAAAGAAGGAAAGGCTCTTGAGCTAGAATAAATGAGAGATCTACCATCTAACATCATGAAATATAACATCAATTATGCAACTAGCATGGATTAAATGAGAAAGTGTAACTTGTATAGAGATAACAAGAAAAGAATAAATGTGCCCCCAATGACATTAAATTTTACCTCTTTTATTTTTCTTTAAAAAAAACCATTGATACTTAGAAAGGGAAGAAAGATTCCTTTAGTCAGCTTGATCAAATCTAAATTCGTGAATTAAATGAATCATCTAATTAAAAGGATCTACTTAGAGGAACCTTACGTTAAAATTATTGCGAATGAATTCAAATTAAACATTCCTACTTAAGTTTTCCAATCACTTTGACAAACAATTATTTTTCCACTTATCTAATTTTAATGTTGCCTCAATTTTAGGGACCAATTTGTTGCCCCCACCTTTAGAATTTACCATTGATAATAAAATTTGGTTTTTCAATTAATGTAAATAAATTAACATATGTTTATATTACCACAAATATAAAACTCTTAAGCCAATAACACCATTATTATTTTATTTATTTATTATATCTCTCTTTTTTATATATATATAAATACATATCTAAAAATAAAAAAAGAAATTTGATAAAAAAAAATGACTCAATCAAGGAACGACTCAAATGTCAATGAGGGGGGGGCAGGGAGTGGGGCCATGGGTCCCACCACCATTGCGGACCTATACGTGCAGGCCCGCAGTGATGAGGGGACGGCCATGGGCCCCTCCACTCCCTCTGCAGCCACTGCCGTAGCAGTGACCGCAGGGGTAGTGGAGAGTACCGCTTCCCAAATGTATAACGTATAAATTTATTGATTAACATTTTTTTTAAGGTAAAAATTTAATATAGCAAAGGGAATAAAATGTATAATTTGAGTTTTATTAAAATTCAAGAGGGGAATAAAAATAAAAATCTACTCACAAGTATGAAGGATATTAGAGTAAATTGTTTTCAGATGATTTCACGAGAGCAGAAAAAAAATGATTTTATCGCAGAGGCATATTTTCATTTGAAGTATATTGTTATTATTATTTTGTATCATAAGTTATTGAAATAAATATTGTATCTTCACATTATGCTTGAAATTGAGGCAAGCAAATACAACAAAGAGGAGATTTTATTTTAATTTTTCAGAGGTCAATAAATACAAATAAAGTTTCTCCCATGACAGCAATGTTTATTTATAGAGAGGAATGAATTAATTAAAGGTTTTAAGAAGATCAAATCAATATCAAGAGAGGGAGAAATGGATTTACTCTTAGGAATTAAAATAAGTTTTAGTACACATGAACAAACTTAAAATCAAAGAAAGAGATTTTCATTTGAATGATTAAACTCACGGGAGAGTGATAGGTATTATTCACACAAAAGGATAAAAACCAGAAACAAGATTCATACAAAGGGAATTAGTCTTTATTCCCACTAAGCTTCATTCACATGAAGAAAAGAAGAAAACAAGATTCTCACATGAGTAATTAATTTTCATTCACAGTAAGTTTTATTCACATGAAAGGAAAGAATATAACAAGAAAACAAGATTGAAATTAATCTTTATTCCCAGTAAGTTTCGTCACAGGAAAACAAGATTTCATACACGAGTAATTAATTCATTTTTTTTATTCACGGTAAGTTTTACTCACAGGAAAGAAAAGAATAAAACAAGAAAACAAGATTGAAATTAATCTTTATTCCCAGTAAGTTTCATTCATAGGAAAACAAAATTTCATACATGAGTAATTAATTTTTTTTTTTTATTCACAATAACTTTTACTCACAGGAAAGAAAACAAGAAAACAAGATTCATGCATGGGAAAATTTTTGCACAAATCTAGACTTAAAAAGCAAGATCTCTTTCCTTCTTTTTTTTTTCTAAAGCAAAATTAATTAAATAAATAAATATCCTTACATGCATTTTTTTAGGAGAAAAGATTTATTTCTTTCTTCTCTTTTTTTTTTAAAGAAAAACAACAAAGAATTAATAGAATTTCCTTTCTAATTGAGTAAGATGGTAGATCTTTTATATGAAATATGGTCTAAGAGAGAAATTAAACTATTTCTTGCAAAATACAAAGTTCATGCATGTCAATTAAAAGAAGAGAACCTGGATACTCGAAGCTTGATATAGAATCCCCTCCGAATTCTTCAACTAGCCTCCCTTGATCCTTCCTTGCAGCTTTTATGGAATTTCTTCAAAAACAACTACTTAACAATCCTACAATGAAATGTGACTACCAGAAAAAAAAACTACTACTTGAGAAAACTTTTCTTCAAAAATAATCAACTCCCTCTTTTAGAAAACTTGCATACAATATATAGGAAAAACCCCTTAATTCCACTATCTAGAGAAATTAATTGAAAACGAGATTCTTTTTCCAATATTGGATCCATGCAAAATTGATTAATATCCTAGTGGGGGGAGTTACATGCCAGGAAATTAAAGAATGAATAATACCTATTTAAATTATATTCTCCAAGTGTGTATGTGGATCCATTATTTAACCTTTTATAATAATTATTCAACCATATTCAATAACTCAACCACAAAAAGATATAATAGTAATTGTATCAAATCAAAAGTGGTAAAGGAGGGTTATGACACTAATGTTTTTGAGCCCTAGATGTATCAGTTTATCATGTTTATAAGGCAGTCCCATCACATCTCATGGGGAGAAATTATCAGTGACACCTTGTGTGAACAACTTGCAGCAGTCCCTACTACCATGACATTCTATATGAACTCATACTTGGCGTATTTAGCAGCATCACTTAGACATTTCCCTAGTCTTTCTACCAAGGATGATCGCTGTCTTATACTTGTGTGAGAGTACTATGATCAGCTACCTTTGAGACCCAACAGATTACATTTCAAGAGGGTTCAGGATGCATTCTTTGGTTGTTTTATGTGTCAGTTTGAGGCATGGGAAAGGGTGAATGAATATGGTTGCTTGTTCCTTCAATTCCCGACTTTCAATTACATGAGAGTTGGATGTTACAGCGGGAAGCCATACATGCTCCTTAGATACTCAACTAATAAGATTATTCTTATGGAGTTGGGAAGACAGATCATGGTGGTTCATGCACATCAATCTGTCAAGCATAAGGTTGGGATGGGGATTTCTACAACTACCCCATTGAAGATTGGCCGATACAACCTCATCACATCGACCAAAGCCAAAGCTATGGAGACTGAAATGCAGGAGATAAAACTCAAAAGGTTTAAGTCAACAGTTGATTTTGACTATCGAGGTATGAAGGAGAGAATCAAAAATTCCTTCATACATGTGCATCGCATTGAGTATATATGGGTGGATCTTCGTACAGAAAAGGAGGTTCATAAGATGGATTATTGCAGGCTTACCCTTGAACAGATTATTGATTTGAACTCGATGGACATTCTGCAAGGGATGATTGATGATGGGAATGTGCTTGATCCAAAATATGTTTCACGAAGAGTTGATGAAGCCCCACTTCCTTTAATTCAGTGGTCACATAAAAAATGCACTTCCATTTTTGAGAGATTTCAGCCTATCCTAGCTAACACCAACACTTGGCTCAAAGGTAATGGTGTTAGACTCATCAAAATCAAGGTGGGAAGAGAAGATGATTCTATAGGACCCCTCAGACGCAAGTCTGAAATCCAGATAGATAACAAGGAAGGTACATCATCTTCGGGCACAAGAATCAAGTTGCGGATTAGTCAGGCAATGGTACTTCCTCCTTAGGAGGTGACAATTCATGGGAAGGAGAAATCCCAGCTTCACGTTAATATGATTGATCTTGAAGGTCCAAAGGAAGAACAACACTCAGATGATGCTCCTAAGTCACTAACTTTGGAGTCACCTCATGAGATCCCTTCCTCAATCCCCATGGAGCTACCTTTATCTCCTCCTGACATAGTAGTAGATGAGTCTCCTCATAATGTCGTTCCCATTTCAGTAGTTGAGCCACCTCTTGATCATCAACAAGAGAGTTTGTTAGAAATCTTCAAGGATACTCCTGCATGTATTCATTTGTCAGAGATTGATACCTCTACTTCAAGCTTTGAGGAGTTTATGAAACAATCTTCATACCCTTTGGTTACTGAGAAAGCCATGGTTGCTATCCTGACAGATACTTCCCCTAGGATGACCATGGTTGTTCAAACAGAAACTGCTTCTCCTCTGCTTTTAGCTGCTACTGAAGGAGAGCTAATGGTTTTACCTCCATGGCTTAGTTCTTTCACTCCCAAGAGAAAGAAGCAGGAAATTTCTCTTGATGTCTTTGATTATCAGCAACTTAAGCAATCTAGGTCTAAGGTTTCTAAAATGGCGAAGACAATCTCAAGGGTAATTATTGACAACAACAAAATGAAGGTGGCTGAAATTGTTGAACCTCTTGTAGACAAGCCACATGAGGAGATGGAAGTTGCTGATTACAAGGTCACAAGGGTAGAGTTGGGTAAGCAAACACATGAAGTAGTCAAACATGATGCCCAGTAGTCCGTAGCTTCACTAATACAGCGATATGATGAGCTTCTAGCCAAGAAGGACAAGCTAGAAGAGGAGAATAGGCAACTTGTTGCAGCTGTTCAAAAGATCATCAAATTCACTAGTGCAGGGAGCAATCCTTCAAGTTCTTCCGGTCCACAAGAATCAATTCAAGGAGTTGAGAGAGCTGCTTAAAAGGTACAAGCATTGGAATCTTGGGTGGATCAACTTCATGATTTATGTGCACAGGTCTTGAAGGAGGTTTTTCAAATGATGGTCAAATTGAAGACCATTGAGGAACAATTGAACCAGGTTTTTGATGCCTTCAAACAGAACTTGGAAAAGGTGGAAGATAGCTTGACAACATGGCTCAAGATTCCTCAACAAAAGTTAAGTGTTCTTCTAGAACATCAGGTTATTCCTTCGAGGGTTGTGTATCTAGAATACCAGGAGCTCTTGGAGAACAAAGCCCTTTTTCTCAAGTCACTTGTTGAAGACATTGATGATTCTATGAGACTGTGATTGGAAATATTTTAGGATATTGTTTCTCATTGTGAGAAAGCTTCTTGCAATATCATGGATCACAATGGGGAATTATTATCAGAAGAAAGGGTTCTCTCAGATCTACAGTTGAAGATTCATCATGAGTGGAGGAGTGAACCATTTTTAGTTGCATCTATTCAAGCTTTGGTTGCCTATCAAGTCTTCTTGCAGGAAATTCATTCTTCCTTTGAGAAGAATAATGCCACAATCCTTCATTGCAGAGATGTTATTGTCAAAACAATGATCGTGGCAAAGAATACCCATGAACCGAATCCTGATGAGCTGCAAATGATCATCCAGAAGTTCAAAGGATTCATGTCTTCACATGCTACAACCTAAGTGTTTTTCAATGCTTAGTTGCATTTTTCAGAATTGTAATCTCTTAGTTGTAGTTTCTCTTTTGACATGTTTACTTGTAAAAACATTTTGTAAATTGCAAGTTAAGTCATTACTTGCGCTTTTGTAATTACAAGTAGACGAGTTACAAGTCAATTTAGAATAGGACTTGTGACTTTGAATAAGTCATTGTTAGTTATTGAATAAGTCTTGGTGGTTGAGAGAATTTCTCAAGTTAGTTAGGATCCTCCCACCTTTTTCTTAAGACTCCTCTCCTATAAATGCTTGAAGGGGTCTATTGTAATTTTTATCTTTTAGAAAGCAATCAAAAAACTCTACCAAATTTGCAGCAAAGAAGTCTTTGAGCTTTTGTGTGTAAATTGAAGAATTGAAAGGAATAGAAGAAGATTACTCAAGTGTTGAGTCTTTGTGCTACATTCTTGAGTTTGTGTTCCATATTATCTTTCTTGCAAGTGTTTCTTAGAGAGCTTAATCAAATTTGATTTGCAGTCTTTGTGCTGAAGTATTGGAAGTTAATATCAATTAGAGTAAACATTCTTTTAGGAAGAGTTGTAAGACTTTGTGCTTACATTTGTTCTTCAAAGAAATTAGAAATAAATTTTGTGATAAGAAATAGTTGTGAGTCTTTGAGCTTATACTAGTTCTTACTATTTTATGTAAAAGAGAATAAGATATTTCAGACTTTGTGCTAGTATAATTTGTTCTTGATGTTATTAGCATAGAAAAGGGTAGATAGGACTTCGTATATTTAAGTCTTTGAGATTGATATTGTTGTCCTGTCTCGAAGGAAGTGGGCGAAGTCTTTGAGCTTTCAGGAAACTTCATTTCCTTTTTCTCATCTTATTTCAAAAAGTTGTTATTGATATTCTAAGTTAATTCGCTATCACTTTTCTGTGAAGAGAAAAGGATATTGGCTTTCTTGAAGAAAGAAGAAAGACTGTTGTCTCATCCTGTTTAGTTTAGATTAGATATAGATAGGGGGAGCCTTCCCTTAATTAGCAAAGTTTTACTCACACACTGTGGTTGAAGTCACAATTTTGTATATTTCCCCGAGTGTACAAAATTTTCAACCAACAATTGTAATAGAGAAATGTGAAGATGTTGATGGAATTCCGGTTCATACTATTTGTAGTTTTTCAATTGCAAATTGCAGTGCATTGTTAGTTTGAACCTAATTTTGCACTAGTTCGATTGTGGATGTTCATTTTGTTTGTGCAAATATTGGGTATTTGGATGAATGCTTACAATATGAAAATCCTTCATTACCTTTGGAGATTGTATTAGTTTTGTGTAGTTGTTTCCTCATGGTGAAGCAAGGCTTGATTATGGAATCCATCTATCTTAGCATGATCCTTTATCATCATTGTTTATAGGTCTTAGATTAGATTTCTTAACCTTTAACCTTTTGCCTTTTATTTTTTGAACTTAGTCAGTTTCCACGTTCCAGCTTAATGTAAGTCCCTTGTGTTACTGACATATCACATCATATACTGATTCTATTTATCATCAAAGTCAATTGTTCACAATTTAAACCTTGGGGTTGCCTTGTTTGTTCACGAAGCTCAGCATTCAAGGTTTCCTTGTTCAAGGGAGGATAGAATACTTAGAATTTTATTATGTGATCGAGGTGTCATAAAAAACACATCAACAACTTCCCCACTTTCATCAAGTTGGCCTCCCTTTGCTTTACGTTTTGGAGTTTACACTCTATATCGTTTCCTGTGTTGCTTTATTCTCCAAGATCACATTGCCTTTACTCAGCTTTGAGTAGGGTTAGGGGGTATGCATGCAATGCTAAGCAAAATTGCAAGATATTCATGCATTGTTGGGTGTGATTGCAAGGTAGTCTTGCAATGCTTGGAAGAGTTGCGAGATGAACACGCAATTTTTAGAGGGATTACAAGGTTGCAATGCAAGGTTAATAAAAATTGCAAGGTTGACATGCAATTTTGTTTTTTCAAGTGAAATTGCAAGGCTGATGTGCAATGTTGAACGAAATTGCAAAGTTGTTGTGCAATGTTGAGCAAAATTGCAAAGTTGATGCACAATGTTGTCTTTGTAATTTTGGGCAAAACTTGCATGTAGATCAACAATTTTAAGTGAAATTTCATATAATTATTGCAATTTGTAGTAGAATTTGAACCTTTTCTTTTGTACAATTTTAAGTGGAAATTGCAAGTTGCTTTGCACTATTTTATTAAATCAATTTTGAAACTCATTTCAAATTCAAACAACTTCCCCTTCATTCTATGTCACTTTCACACTTTTATTCTTTCATTCTTCACTCTCAATCTTCAAACTTTGCATTGTCAAAATTTCGTAACCTTCAAATCAAAATTTCACAATTCAAACCCTTATCTTTCATTTCTACACAATACTTGATTACACAATTTCATTCCTTAATCAACATCAAAACAAACCCTTTCTCTGTAATGTCCCCGATATAATTAAATAATATTAATTATTGTATTGTCCTAAATTTAATAATAAAATCTTTGGGCCCCCTTTTTATTTTATTAGTTAAGTTATGTTTGTTGTGTCGGCCCGTTTGTAACCCTTCGGGAAGTTTCCCGGAGCCCCTATATATGGCTGAGTTTGGCATAGTTATAGGTATGATGGTGAATTTGATGTTTTCTTTGTATTTGCAAATTCCAGTTGGAGTTTGGCATTGTGCAGTTTCGGAGGTGCAAGATCCTCCCTATTCTGTGATCGTAGTTTCGGTGGTTCATAGCCACCCTAGTCTGCCATTGGAAATATTATTCTGATATTCCATATTATGCGACAAATTTGTGAAGTCTTCATTCGAAGGCAACTTTGTATTAGACAGCGATATCTGATATGATATTGTATTCTGAATGATATTCATAATCGGAGCACTCCAGTATTCTAGTAATTGTTAGTAACATCATTGCTTGTCTTTACATCTCTCACATAGTCATAGCACCAATATACTGCATAACCATCTTTCCAAGGTCGAGATTGTTAGTTCCGCATAGGAGAATCAACTGACTGAAGGCAGGTGCGTACGGAGCGTAGGGCCGTATAGTGGAAGTTGCAGGGTGTACGGGGGTTGAGTTGGCTATATGGGGCTAGCCATACGGTGGAGGTAGCAATTGACTGTACGGTGAAGTGTGTCATCCGTATGGGGCGAACCAGGCTATTGACCGTACGGGGTGGAGGCTATTGACCGTACGGGGAGTTTTGTGTTGTCGTATGTGGACGGTACATTACAGTGGTATCAAAGTTGGTAATTCTAGCAACCTGTTGGGAGAATCTTGGCACTGAGTGATGGATTGATAGATGCGTTGAGGGAGTTAAGAAGTGGTGAGCTGAAGCTCCTCGTGAGAAGGCCTGCCATATATTCTATATCCTAGATTTTGGCGGATTGGAAGGAACATCTGTTGGTTGAATACTCCAAGAATACTTTTTCTTAAGAATTGATGGATGGTCAATTGCAGGATGACAAATACAAGGTGGTTGACAACATCATTGACTACAAGGATAGAATCTATCTGGTGCCCGAGTCCAAGATGAAGGAGAAGATTCTGAAGGAAATGCACAACTCTCCCTTGGCCGAACACTCGAGATACTTGAAAACCTACAGACAGGTCCAGGAGAGGTTTTCCTAGAAGGGACTTAAGAACGACGTTCTGCAGTACATGTGGGAATGCTCCTCTGTCAACAAAACAAATTTGAGCACGCCTTACCCACTAGACTGCTGCAACCATTGCCAATCCCCGACTAGAAATGGATATCATCTCGATGGATTTAATTATCTGGCTTACCAAAGTGCAAAGAAAGGATTGTATCTTCTTCGTGGCAAAATGTTTGACCAGGTATGCCCATTTCTTTGCCATCTCCACCAAATACTGAGCAACTCAAGTGGCCGAGTGGTTCTTCCGTGGGGTATTCTGCCTGCATGGTCTTCCACAAAACGTAGTGAGTTTCGGGGATTCCGTAACATCACAGTGGTATGAAGAACATGAGACAGACATGAGCGTTGCTTTTCAAGAAGAGCGACATCTACATGAGAAGAACCTATTGCAGATGAGTTTTGAGATTCCAGACCATCATGGGAAAATGATTGATTGGCATGATGGCATGATAGCTTGGGATCCGGGCATCGATGTGTTTGATGATTGGTTTTAGTGGGATCATGACAACTCCAGGAATGGCAACGTTTATATCAGAGTGGAGCAGTGGAAGCTGGAGGGAGGTTTATTCTTCTCGCTTACTTCCATGTGTGGGCACGTGGTCATGTTGCAGCATAGAGATTTCAGATATGGCTATCGGTGTCTGCGCTTGGTTTGGGACCCTGGATCTTTGTAGTGAGCAAATTGTTTGATGATGGATTGCTTGAGGGCAAGCAATCTTTGGGCGACAAGGATTTGTAATGTCCCCAATATAATTAAATAATATTAATTATTCTATGGTTCTAAATTTAATAATAAAATCTTTCGAGCCCCCTTTTTATTTTATTAGTTAAGTTAAGTTTGTTGTGTCGGCTCGTTTGTAACCCTTAGGGAAGTTTCCCGGAGCCCCTATATATGGCTGAGTTTGGCATAGTTGTAGGTATGATGGTGAATTTGATGTTTTCTTTGTATTTGTGAATTCCATTTGGAGTTTGGCATTGTCCAGTTTCGGAGGTGCAAGATCCTCCCTATTTTGTGATTACAGTTTCAGTGGTTCATAGCCACCCTAGTTTGCCATTGGAAATATCATTCTGATATTTCATATTATGCTACAAATTTGTGAAGTCTTCATTCGAAGACAAATCTATATTAGACAACGATATCTAATATTGTATTCTGAATAATATTCATAATCGGAGCACTCTAGTATTCCAATAATTGTTTGTAACATCATTGCTTGTCTTTACATCTCTCACATAGTCATAGCACCAACATATTGCATAACCATCTTTCTAGGGTCGAGATTGTTAGTTCCACATAGGAGAATCAACTGACTGAAGGCAGGAACGTAGGGTCGTACGGTGGAAATTGCAGGGTGTACGGTGGGTCTGCCGTACAATGGAGTATATTGACCGTACGGTGGAGGGTGTTGGTCGTAAGGTGGAGGTAGCAATTGACCATACGGTGGAGTGTTTCGTTCGTACGGGGTGGACCTTGTTGTGAAGTGTGTTGTCAGGGTGGAGGCTATTGACCGTACGGGGAGTTTTGTGTTGTTGTACATGTACGGTACATTACATTCTCATATAAAGGCAAGACTAAAATTATTGCCAAACCTAAGCAAAACAAAGCTAAACAACTAAGCTAACAAGCTGTTAAAAACAAAGGGGTCCCCATTTGCAATGGGGTGTGTGTTTACAACACAAGAAGTTGGTTGACCCTATTATACATAGTCTGTGACTCAAAGTTGCTATGATTATTATTTATTTTCTATCTAGCCATATACAATTGAGTTTTACGTCATCTCTCTATCAATTCATTTTTATGTGAACTATGTTACTTTATTAAAGGCAAGGTGTAACCTTACGATGTGTTTATAGCTGGTGTAGGTTGATAAGTTTGGTTATCTAATAATATTGGGACTTAATTATGTCTCCCAAACCAACTTTCTTAATAAAATGACAAATATGTTAAAATATCTACTTTCATGTGTTAAGGATTTGTCTTTCCACACCTATTCTAAGGCAGAAGGATTCACTAACTATCACCATGGTATAGCTGGTTATAAAACTAAATAGTCAGTGCTTGTCATTGCCCTTGCATGTTCTCATATTAAAATTGTAACATAACTAGTTTAAGTGGCGAGTATAAATATTATATAGTCAATGAGTTGGACTAATATAAGAGTATTGGATAGCTTCATAAGGTAAATGAGATCAGAGGGTTAAGAATATTATTATTCATATTATTGTATATATATCTTCATAGTGTTGATGTGTTTTTTTTGATACTTCAAATATAGAATAAAATACTAAGTATTCTATCCTCCCTTGAACAAGGAAACCTTAGATGCTACACAATGTGATCAAGTAAGGCTAACCCAAGGTTTCTTTAGTCAAGTTTTGACATGCAATTGGATAGAATCATAGTTGCACGGAGACCCGTCTACGACCCGCTGGGACGCGCCTCGGAGACGAAGAGAGACACATCCCAGTACCGGAGACCTTGCCTCAAATGTCTCCAATTGTAGGAGACTTTCGACTACGGTCTTCAAAAGACTCTCGCTATCTCCCATGCAAAAGGCACTAACTCCCACACAAATAAAACAGAAACCCCTAAAAATTAAAAGTTAAATGCACTGGAAAGCTAGAAAATAAACACACCACAAAAGAGAAAACATAAGCCAACACAAGGCAGGAGTCAACATGAGCTAGCAAGACGACAAGTATTTGCCATTCAACTATTTGCAATTCAATGCAAAACTCAAAAGATATTCATATTTTCTATATTCTTGTTCTTTTAATTCCTTTATGTAGACTTTGCAGTATGCACAATGGGGATGAATTCTATTAGATCCTTGAGAGTTGGCAATTTTCCTATGATATACATTTTCTTTCTTCATACTTGTGAGTATATCTATATTCATAGTCTTATATATATAATCTATATTCACATTATCATACATTAATTATATTTTCAGAATTTCTATAAATTATTAAATTATATTATAAAAAAAAATTGACGTCTCCAAGTACCCCCGTACCCATGCAACCTTGGATAGGATTGGCTGAAATTATATGATATTGCTGTTTGCACAAAGGGACTTACACAATTGTTCCAGGATTTTACAACTTCTTTCACAAGGAAGACTAGCAACTCTAAGCTCTAAGACTTTAATAACTTACGATTTTGCAATTAGGTTCTTGAAACTAATCCTAACGAAGACTTTGAAATAAAATGCAAAACGAGTGAGGGTTTAGAATTCTATTCTACTTCTAACAATGCAAGAGATTACTATTGAGTTAGTGAAACTAAACCACACTTTGCTTCGCCATAAGATAACAACTACACAAAGATGATGCAATCTTCTAAGGTATGCTAATGATTTTCAAGTCACTTTTACACATTAACACCATAAGCATGCGAATCAATGAGCATAGAACAATTGAAGTTAAGCTTTCCATGCACTGCATTTTGCAATCAACAAACCACAAATGGTATGAACATAAGAGGTTTCACCATAAATCAACAACAATTTCTTCCATTCAACTAAAGAACTCTATTAAAACTGATCTAAATTAACTTGAGAAGTAGGAAACCATGCTAACATTCAAACAACACATGCTCACCAAGCTTGAATGAGTTTGTACTTATTTTGGCAATATCTTAGCAACAATTCCAGAAATGGCTCCTACTACAAATGAAATGGGCAAGCCTTATATAGAGCTCCCAATTACAACCAAGGGCCCAGATTGATTTAAAATCAATGGCAAAGATTAAGACAACAAAACCCTAAAGGAGAGTAGTTACAAGTTACAACTACCACCTTATCTACTAAGCTGACCAATGAGATAACAAATATCCTCGACAACACATATTACGAGGAAGAAGAGCAAATAAGAAAATCAAATGTTGACTAGGATTACAACAAATTATCATCTAGGATGGCATGCCCATTATCTCTTTCTTTGATAGAAAATTCGATGAATCTGGACATGATAATTTCGAGTACACCCATTGGTGCACTTGGCATATTCTCCACTTTATACTCTATGATTGCCAACTCAGCAGTACACATGGCAAGATTATTTTCCCATTCTTGTCCTAATTCGTGGATACCATTCATGAAAACAAAAATTGAAGTAACATTTTCCATATGATCCTCCAAAATAGAATTTGTAGCCTTGAAGTAAATACTTTGCATTTTGTCTTTCAAGTCCTTTACATCCATGTTTCCATCATCACTCATTTCTTGATCAAATGTTACTTCCACTAAAACAAGGATCCTATCTTGAATATACTTGACCATCTTCTTTATGTGAACGCAGTCATTCTCTACCCTTTCAAGGATATCCCTTTTCATAATCAAAGAACAATACCAACTGTGGAAATCACATGCTTGGTTCACCTCCATCACATTTCCATCAACGAAAGTCTGCTTAGACATGTTCATTAATACATGCAGACATGGATTAGTTTTCTCTTTGACAACATGGAATTCTTGACATAAGGCAACTATGGCTTGAATTCTATCCAAAAGAGCGACAACTCTCCCATACACCTAAACCAATTCTTCCATGAATTCATTTGCTCTATCCGAATCACTTCCAATCCGTCCTTTTGCTGCTTGAGCTGTTGACCTCATTCCCTTAAAGTTGTCAATTGATTCTTTTGGAAGTGTTGCAGGAGGTACAAAGGTTCCTTCAGCCTACTGGATTGGATTCATCAAGTGTTGTATGTAGCTTCTCAATTGCCGATTTTCTATCAACTAATTCTTCTTTTCTTCCTCTTTTCTCAATCTTTCCTTAATGGTCATTACAAAATCTTCCAATTCCTCAACTTCCCGTTCCTTTGTTGTGGGCCCCAAATCAACTGTCATAACATCATACTCTTCTAGAATATCTTCCTTTGCTTTATCAACCTTCGGAAATGCAACTTGGATTTTGCAAGACCCAAAATATTCCTTTGTAATCCTGGAGTATTTCTTTGCTTTCTTCTTTTGCACAACCTTACCCATCCGACTTAGAAAATCCTCCAATTCAACTACTAAATCGCTTTCTATTATGGATTTCTTCTTCATTTGCTCCCTCAACCATTCAAAAATCGTTGATTGTTCTTCATCCGCATCTAGTTCTTCTTGTTCATTAACTCCTCGCAATGCTAATATCATCCCTTCATGCAATGTCCCCACTTTTCAAATAGGAATAAAGAAATTATTTATAAAGTTGTCCACAAAATTCAAATCAAAAGGATTACTTTATTTTAATCAATTTAATTAAAAGTGACTTAAATAAAATAATAAAATTATATAGTTACTTTTTGGATATAAATTATTAAAGTCACTTTAAAATAAAAATAAAAGAGAAAAAATTATAAAGTGACTTTATGTGGGGGAAAATGTTAAAAAGAAATTAAAAATGAAATATTCACTCTTAGGAGTGGGTCGGCCACTTGAGGAGACTTACATAATTATTAAAAATCATATAATGTGATTTGGGGTCCAAAAGTGTTGTAAGGAGGCATTATAAAGGTTACTCTTATCTCCTCCAAGGCTCATTATGTTTTTTTATGATATTTGATCTTTCTCCATATTCAGCTGTTCACAACTGGTGCAGCCATTTCTGAGGACGGAAACCCTTGGAAATTAGTGGATTGGACGAAAACCTAACTCTACTTTGAGAGGTGGATCCATCCAGGGGTCAATATTGAGCATATTTGCAGATTTATGTGTTATTGGAGCTTCAACCAGCTAGGGTTTGAAGATTATTTGCTAGTTGAAGATTAAAGGATTCAGATTTGAAGGTTTAAAGTCATATTTTCATCATAAAATACATGTCCAAGGCTTGGAGGTGAAGCGCCCAATTTTTGGTAGGCATTTGGAGACATGGGCATCACTCTATCATGGGCAGAATTGTGTTTCAGAATTCTGTAATTTTATTTCAAACTTATGCTCAGAGGGTTTGGTGATTATTTTTGGCATTTTATTGGCACATATTGTACCTAGGGTTTCATTGCCTCATTCCCAGGTCCAGCCGTATCTTTGGCTACCATCCTAGAGGGTATTGTGGGAGATTTCAGGGCTGTCCACATCAGTTAAAATCTGCAGAAATATGAGAACTTGTCCAGCAGAGTTTGAAGGCAACTATATCAACCATACATTGCACTCTTTGTGATCATATTGAACCCAAATGAAGTATCAAGCAAACAGATATGTTGTGAATCCAAATCTGCAGTTTGTTTGCTTATTTTAGACTCATTTTATGAGTTTTATCTGTCTAAAAGCTTCTGTAACAGACCTGATAAGTAATGTATTCAGATCTGATATATTGCTAATAAAGCGAGGTTGGATATGAAAATTCTTGCTATTGGTTTATGCATTCTTGTTTTATCATTTCTACATGAATCCACTATATTTTTGGCATTGGAAAAAAAACAACAAACACAAACAAAAACTCAGAAATCAGACTTCCTTGAGTTAGCATGCCAAGTGTTTGATGAAATGTCAAACCTTCAAAACTGAAACATTAAGGACAAAATAAGCAAGGGTTCTTACACTTCATTGAAATCTTCATCCAGAAATCCCATGTTTGGATGTCCTAGGATTTTTTCAACTGAGATTGCTTCTTGATCCTTTGGTTGATTGTCAGGAGGAACCTCCACGCCTTGAGAAGAACTTCTTTCTTGACTCTTTTGTCAAATGGACTCCAAGGACTGATTTACACTTCGTCTATCTTGGACACTTGGAGTCAATCCAAATTCTCTTTGTAACTCATTCTTCACAATAGATATTGCATTCTTGTCCATGAAAAGATCGACCTCCTGCATCTAAGAAGTACTGGCTGATGAATGTGTTGTTCCGGACTTATGTCTTTTCTGTTTTGGTTCTTCACTTGGGGCTTCTAGCCTTTTAATCTTCTTGGAATGTGAATTTTCAGCAATGCTATTCCCTTTCTCACGACCTCTATCCTCCTCTTTATCTCTATCTTCTTCAATTCTGACCTCTTGTGATTCTTCAGTTATTTCATCATCGGAGGATTGTGACTTGAAGTCCCCCATCAAATGATAGGTTAAATGAACATCTTGCTCTTTCAGCTTGTTAACCTATTGACTTATCCATATCCTTGTATTTTCCGTAACTAGTCCCATCAATACATCAAGATTTGTTACTTCCCTGCTCAGCCCAATTAAGTGCGTGAAGAGGCTTATCTTTTTCTTCTTCAAAATAACGTTGAACATGATTTCCATCATCCACAACTTGTTCCGAAACAAGAAGTAGTTGACCAGCTCTAACCATCTCCAATGATAACCTGAAACACATTCTCTGTAATGTCCTATTTGTAGGCTGTCAATTCCCAAGGGCAACATTTATGTAACTACCTACTATCACTCTTAATTGAGCATAACTAACTAATTCTTTGTAATATAACTTAAAAGAACTTATAATGCCATTAAACCATGCCTAAAACCTGAACCAATCTGACCCCATTCCCAGAAGGGGGCTTGGCTGCCTAGGGTGCTTGACACCACCTCCTTAATGTAGCCCAGATTACCGGAACTCAGTCCATTCACCCTTGGGGTCTGCAGCCCAGATTTCAGGAGGAGTCTTTCACCCTTGGGGCTTCTATTGGATGGTTTTACTCTGCCCCTCCCTAGCAGCACCCATCTCCCTTGGGGAATAGGATTAGAGTTGATAAGTACTTAGACTGTGAATATATTTGTCTTTCAATTATTATTAATGTATATAAAATTAAGTATGACTGTCATACATATTGCAGTCTATATTAATATTATTAATATTACTACTAAATTCTGCATAAGAATATTATCAAGCTTCTTATATTAAGCATACATACTAAACACCTCTCCTATGCATATCCCTGAGAATTAGGATGTTACTGCCTGTTACTGCCATATTCTCCTTTTGAGCGATCTAGTAGGAATAAATAAAATAGTCATTCTTCCTCCCGAATCCTTACTACCTATCCTTCCTTTATATCCTTGTGAAGAGATGCATTACTTCACCAAGGATGTATTGCTTATTAATCTTTTAATATATTAGTTGTTTGCTCTATGTAATTCGATGTCTTCTTAACCTTAACCATCGTTCTTGAGGAAGAGCTGCCTTTAATTTGCCATTGCTGTCCAAGTGCTCCCTTGTAAAATATAACCTCTACCTACTTAATGATAATCTCTGTTCATAAACTTGTCAATCGCTACCTTAACCATAACTCCAATTGCCGCATATTACACTCCAATCACTGTTGTTAATTGATATCTTTTTCTTACCAATAATCGCTATCCTTCATTATACCCATTAACCGCACCTCTTCATTATCATGATGCCTATGGTTTGGACTTGTATGCTAATCGCATCTCTTCATTAATCTCAATCTTATGTTTGTTGGTTTATGTTTGCCAATCATTAATATTGAATATAGTTTATCATATTAATGATAAGCTGTCGATGTTGAAGCCATGTATCCCTCAACCTATGTCTACTCTTTCCACAAGCTAATCGATTGTCATTTGACGTGGCAAGAATTGCGCTCAACCTTTGGTCCATTTCCTCTTAGCTCGGACTTCTATCTTTATCCTCTTGTCTATACGACTTGAGTGGGTCTCCACTCCCAAGGGCAATGGTATCGGATCTGTTACTGTTGATTATAGGCAGTATGCTTTTAAGCAATATGTTAAGTCTCTTCCCATGATGATGATTGATAGCCACCTGATGGTCTTCTGTTTATCTGTTCGGCTGATTCTTTTCTACTTAAGGATTATAAGGATGCTTGCAAGTCTTTATTATTTTTAAATATATAAATTGTGTTTATAACATGTAAATTACGTTTATCATTTGAATCATGTAAATAATATAATATTTATTTTTAATTTTTTTAAATTTGAATATCTCTAGAATATTATTATTAATAAATATTAATTAAATAGCAATATTTAATAAATAAATTTCAAATAATTCTTTGTTGGTAATTATTATATTGATTAATAATAATAATAATAATTGATATATATATATATATATATATATATATATATATATATAATGATCGAGGAGAGGACATGACATTCTCTTCTTGATTTCAAAACCGTCAACTCCATTTGCCCAATGATCCCCAAGATGTACGTTGTGCCAATATTTTCTTCCACTAACCACCCCAATATTATGAAAGGGATCAAAGTTTTCTCTTGATCGATGAGTCACAAGGTTGTAGAATTGTAATTCCTCTTCTGATTTCTCTGCTGCTTGCATTGATGGACATAGTTAAGTTGACTTTCCCTTTATGATTTTGAAGGTTATCCCAGCCTTGTGTTTCTTCTTTTGAATCTTGGCACATGCAAACAACTGCCTTGTCACCTCTAGTAATATCATCTTATCGGTTGGATTTCTTCGAAGTCAATGGGGGTAAGATGAGAATCCTTGCAATTGGATATAGGTGAATTTAGGAAATTGAATATATCATGAGCCATAATTTTTCAGCAAATTCATAGCTTCTTGTGACAATCACTTGTGAAGACCTCCTTGTAGTGTTCTAATAATATGCATTGAGAAGGCAGCATTGACCCCTTTGAAGTGAGAAACATTGTGCAAGTGCAATTGAGGGTGGCATTCATATACTTTGACTTTCTTTCACCATTTCCAATTGGTCCCTTGTATGTCAATCCTTTGTATCTACAACTTCTTGCCATCATGTAGACAACATACGAACTCATATAGAATGATTGGGAATGCTCCAAATTCAATTGATCATCTAAATTGTCACTAATCAACTAGGCCCAAATTAATCATCTTAACTCCGGTTGATATCTCTTCACTAGAATAAAACATCCATGGCTCGAAGGTAGATGCTTGAGGGCACCCCATTATTCTATTCAATAATGTAACAAAATCTTCATACTCTTGCTTGAAGCCTTACCTAAGAAGTTTCTTTGGTAACCTGGTGTGATGAATTCTTGGTTTCTCCATCCAAGTGGTATTGATGATCTCCACACAAGGGTCAACTCCAACATTGTACAACCTCAATTCTTTCTCCTTTGTCTTATAGATTGTGGATTTGTAGATGGGAATGCCAAATGCCTCCACAATTGCCTCCTCGGTAAGATATGCTAGCACATTCTACGATCAACTCGATACATTGTATTGTGGGAGGGAAACATGCAGCTTGCATTATTCCATTCCAAGTCATCCTCCTAGCCATCCTTGAGAGATTGTGTCCTTCATACCCATATATTCGCCTTTTGAAATCCTCCATGTTGATGCATCTTAGGTTGGTGTCACTAATGTTCCTCCATCGTGAAACAATCTTTGACTCGGGGAGCACTCCTTTGAAGTCACTTTTGAGCTTGTCTTGAGGTGCCTCCAGCTCTAGTTGTAATGGCACTTTTCTCCAAGACTTAATTAAGTAGTTGTAGCAGAATTAACATATTAAATATTAATGTTAAAATCAATTATAAGATGTGATAAGATTAAATTAGATGTAAATAGCCAAAGTAACTATAAAATGTGATAATTTGATAAGAATTATAGAGTCAATTGTTAACTGTTGTGCCTTGCACACACTCCCCATCGTCGATAGGGTCCCCCTTTCTTTGTTTTCTCGTCTCATCTTTGCTCAGGTCCTGAGTAGGGGGGAGTTCTGGTAATTCTCATAGAAGATGCAATAGCAGACAAAGGAGATGATCCTGCAGGAGACTGAACCAGCCTGAGTCCTAAGTCCTAGAGAATTCACCTTGAAAGTTGATTGTGATTCCATTTGCAAAAGGGAAAGTTGAATGAGGAGCCTGAGGTAAAATCGCAAATAATGTCAAGTTGACATCGCCGCCTTGGGTAGTCTTCAAGCCTGAAGCCAGTTGAGACAAGTGAGCAAGGCAACTTGGAGGACTCCCAAGATAGCCTTTTGGGTCGAAAATAACTTAAGAATCTAAAAAATTGGCTTCATAAGCAAAAAACGTGAGCCAAGGATTCAAAAACAGCCTTCACGCCTGAAATGAGAGTTCCATTTATCAAAATCGGCTTTTAAAGCCATGGCACAAAGTTGGAAATTTAAAATCGGCCTCCATGGCCGAGATTCAAGCCAACTGTAAAAAAAATGGCCTCCTAGGTCGAAATAGGAGACAAAATTTGCAAAAAGGCCTTATAGGCCGAAAACGACTTAAATATCAAAATCGGCTTTTCAAGCCAAAAATCAAACTTTTATAATCAGCTCATAAGGCCAAAACGCGAAAACTTTAAAAGTAGAAAGTTGCGCGAATAGAGTTCATGAGCCAAAAAAAAAAGTTCGCAGAATGACTCCAAACGCCGAAAATGAAGTCAAGTTAAATCGTGCAATATTATCCTCTTGACCGAAATGGTATAAAGAGGCTCTCAAAATCTCCCATCAAGCCGAAAACGACTAACCATTTCTCTTGATCACGAGTTTGCAATATTGGGTCAAAGGCCAAATTTGTAAGTTTAAAGAGAAAAGAGTTTTAAACATCTAAAGCTCACGCAATCTCCATTTTTGCCGAAAAAGGAGCACAAGGCTAAAACTCGCACAAAGTCTTCTTGTAACCCAAAAATGGCACAACGTTAAAACTTGCAAATCGTCCTAACACGCCAAAAACGTCAATGAAACTAAAATCGCGCCAAAATTGTCTTTTATGCCGAAAAGTGACAAAGGAATTCAAGTTTGCAAAGTCTTCTTATTCCCCGAAAACTTCAAGAGTCATGAAAACAAGCCAAAAATGTCGAAAAGGGTGAAAGAAATAAACAACTCGCAAAATAGTCTTCTTATTAGCCAAAATCATTCGAAGTTAAGAAATTGTGCAATAGAGGTATTTAACCTGAAAATGATCATAGAGAAAAACACTTTAGAAGCCGAAAATCATTAGGTTTTCGAAATCGCATGAAGTCATTATCGAGGCCGAAAATGGTTTTCTAAATCACGCATTTCATCCGAATTCGAGAGTCATGGTGATCAAGTTTGCCAATACACCTTCAGTTTGCCAGAGTATCCCAATATCAAACAAAGTTTGGCATTTTCTGTTGTTTTGTAAGTAATAGATCTCACGATTTGCCCCTTAAATGACCTAATTTCACATTGTGCAAGAAGGCGTGTAGGGCCAAAGTTCTGTATTTTTACCCAAAATTGCGAGATTAAAATGCAAAGAGGAATAACACATTTCTTAATAGCTGTGAAATACTCAGGAGGAAGGGTTTACATTCTTTTCCAAAAAATCGAGTTATGCCAAGGTGTCATCTCATAAACTGCAAACGCGTTACTTTCTTTTGCTCCCAAGGGTCGAGGTTCTATTCCATCCAGAAGTATAAAAAATCTCCATCAAGTAAATCATTCTACAGTTGCCACGTATGATTGGTATGGTTTGAATTTTTCCATTTGATATTAACTGTGTTGTGGTTGGAGTTTATGTAAAAGGGGGAAATAAATAGAACGAATAAAAGATTTTAACCCAAGCATCCCTCATTCACCAAATCGACCATTCAGCCAAAGATTTGAAACTTGGGCAAAATTTAGGAATTCTGGTCCAAAAATACGAAATACATAAACTCCTCTTTTGGAAACTGCAAATGCAGAATCATCTTCGAAATGATCAGCACTTTACAAAACTGAAAACTTAAAACGCTGAATCGCGCAACCAATAACGTTTGCAACTTTCCACCATCAAAATCAAGAGCAACGATATTTGAAAATTTGCTCAAACCAACCAACTGATTTTCAACTTTAAATTGCACTCATTCCCCAAGCGCAGAATTTAAATTGTTTAAAAGCTTGTTTCAAAACGCTTTCAAGTTTTCTTTTAAAAAAATTATCTCGTTGATCGTCAATTTTAATGCTAACATCGTCTTCTAGCCTTGCTAACCCGTTTTTTTAACCTTAATCTCGTCTCGTAATCCGTGTCCGGCTGTGCCAGATAGATGCCTAAATCAGTGACAGAGTCTTCAAAGGCACCTGGTGCAACCGGAGCATTACGGACTCCCAAAGCTGACATTCCCCGCAAGTTCGAAAAAATGAAGTACCAATACCAAGGAGGAGTCAAGGAGTCAAAGGTCCAAAGTGTTTGGGACAATGTAGGAGACAAACCTAGGACATATCGATATTTCTAGATTTAAGGAACAGGGTGTACTCTCCTAACGCCTATGGCAAGCTCTGACGGATGTTGGAGAGTGGTATTGCTCAAGCTGCTGGTTTCCTACCGGTCGTGCAGAATTATGAACTAGTGGTTGAAGCCGCTAAGCACTATCAGCCGGAAACCAGATTAGTGGGTATTGAAAGGACTAGTAATAACCGACTTTACACCTGAGGCCATTGGGGAAGCATTTGATATCCCGTTTCTTGATAATCCCACTGCCACAACCATTGATGAGGCTCAAATCGCTTATGACAAAAATCCAGTTCCATGTAAAACACTGATAAATGAAGAATGGTTCAAGGAGAGAAGACCACCAAGCACTAGGATCAATAAAAAGACCCCCAAAAGCGATTTCCACAACAAGTATGTGATATGGTTACCTTACTCAACCAGGTCATGGGACTTCCTCAATCCAATCTCTTTGAGGAATAGATGTTCTAAACTTCTACTTCACCAAGCAAGTCTTCGCTGGGAAGTCTAAGTTCGACTAGGCTCACATCATCAGCGACAATATTCATACACAGTTGGTCAAGCTTGAAGATAAAAAGTATTTTTCTATGACCTCTTACTTGGTCTACATGTTTGCTCGATATCAACCACTACCAGGATTAATCAAGAGAGGTGAGATTGGGAACGGGCCGAATCAAGTGAAAGTATACGACTACTATCCTCGATTGCATTACTATGACATAGTCCAAAGGGAAAATAACAACATTGCATATGCGATTGGTCAATATGAGCGGGTCACTGATGCTTTTACAATGCGCCTGGTTAGATTATTGCAAGGAGGATTGCATATAAAGCTGTCAAAGCAGGCTACCACCCTGACTCAAAAGTACGGTGCATGGTTCATTCAGTTTCCCAGATTCACCTGCATTAGAATAGCCAACTTTGAGGGAACATCGTACTGGCTTCCACGTTAACCATCAGATAGGTTAGTCCTCATGGAGGTGACGAGGCGGGCACACCTAGTAGGCAACACACTCAGGGACAAAAAGCAGTCAAGAGTCACCTTCCCTATGATCATAGGTAACCTTGATGTGCACTTCAAGAATTCGGTGCAAGCTGAAGAGTCATTTGCCGAGTTAGCATCCTATTGCTTACAGGAGCATTTCCCTAGTAAATGCTTTGACCATGATGGATTGGCAAAGGCCTACGACAAGCATTACAGGGCCAAGGCATCAATTGAGGATTACTGGAGCAAGTGCTCGGATGACTTTGAGGTCCATCGGCGGGAGTATTCAAGGTTGAGTGTTCAACAAATGTGACTTTACAAGTACCGCCAGGTCCGGGATCAAGTAACACACTATGGGAATTGCTTGCAAGTCCAGGAGTTTGAGGCAGTCAAGGAATTCCCGCCAACCATTGATTGGACTCAGGACCCTATCACAGATTTTGAAGCTGTCATGGAGGGTCCAAGGAGATACACAAATAATTGGCTATCTCAACAGATAGAGAGGTTAACTCATGAGGGAACCCAATTCACATACAATTTGATGGGTAGTCTTGATTCCCAGTCTTCAGAAGACGAAGGAACCTCAAGCGTGCCAAAAGAAGAGAAAGAAAGCAAGAGCCAATAGAGGGATTCGGACATCGCAAAGGACAAGAAGAGAAAAGATCCCAATCAGAAGGCTAGAGGTTACTTCCTCATCCAAGGACCCCAGTTCAGAGGATGATGTTATTGAACTCAATCACCTTCCAACTCCACCTTCACAGAATGATCCTATTGAATCAGAGGCAAATAATCCTCAAATACAAAATGAGCAAGAAGCGGAGGCAAGGATCATTGGTTTGGATGGACCTGAGAATCGGGTCAAGGAAGGAGAGATTGCACCTGATCAAGTGATTGGTAAACAAGAGCTCGCACAGGAGAGCAGGCATGAGTTGCAGTAGGAAGGCGGCAACAAGGATGACACCACGGTTGAGGGAGAAATGGAAGAAGATAAAACCCAAGAACCCAGCAGAACTAAAGAACAACCACTATTAGAGGATACCCATTAGTTACTCGGTGAGGTGGGAGAGAACTCAATCGTGAGTAAAGGATTAGATACTGCACCCATTCCTCCTTCTATGTCCGATCAATTGCAGATAGGCAGTGGATCAACTGGGGCATCCAAAGTTAAGAGTCACATCTGGGCAAACCATTCCTCATGATTGGTTGATAACCCAGGCACAACGGAAAGGGGTTGTCAAGCCACCAATTGACCTGGAGAATATCTTCTCTCGGATAGGAGAAATAAAAGCTAAAGGAAAGAAAAAGCCAAAGACTTACTCCAAGATTACCAAATATGAGCAAAGGAATCATATGATTTATATTGCTGCCCCACCAGCAGATCAGGTTGCATTGGCTGACTATAGCATCACGTCCATTCCAATAGGGCGAGCAACCAAAGAGAAGGAGAGGAAAGAATTCAAGGATTCCGTTCAGAATATGCTCAGATAGCTAGATGAAATGATTGTTGAGAAAGATATATACCAAGCTCATGTTGAGCAGGCTGAAGGATACATAGACCACCTGTTAAGACTGTTGCAACATACCGCTGAGTCCCATGTTCCTCCTTTGGCGTTGGCACAAAGGACTACAATTGAGTTTGAGGGAGTGCGTGATGCCACCAAGGTTGTTAGAAATTGGATCCAGGACGTTAAAAGAAGAGAGAAAATCATTATGGATATGCGGAAAATGGCCCATGACCAAGAGACCATTCGCGTCAAGATGTTTGAAGTAAAGAAAGATTGTTTCAAGGTCCATGAGATGGTTGGTATGGTTTTGCCCCTCATGAGGGCTCTTTTCTGGACCCACACTCAGATTCCCACATTGCATACTATCCTAGATCCCTACAACATCAACACTTTCAAGCAGTGGTACTGGACTACCAGCATGAAAAATGATATGAAGGACACCATAAATAAAGAGCAGGATGAGTGCAATGAAGTTTTGTCAAACATGAAGGATCTTGGTGAAAAGATCCTCAGATCGATGGTCCCTGCTTGGAAGAGTAGCATGAAAGATAATGAGGTACGACCACGATGGGAGGACAGACTAAGAATTGATAAAACCATGTACTCAACAGAAGACCTGGAATTTGCCAGTGAGCTGCATGTAGACATATTGGGTTTTGAAGCTCGTCGGTTGGTCTGGAGCAGTGAGCTAAAACATGTGGATCACCACCGAGAGGGTATGTAGTACAAAATACGCCATCCTCCTATGCCTCCCAACAAGGAATTGTTCCAACTGTGCATGAGATTTCAGGATTACGTTCAGGTAGAATGTGCAGCAGATCGAGACATTTGGAAGGATTACTTGCAAGGGGAAGTTGAATTTTTGGAGAAAGAGTCTACCTTGGGGAAAGAAAAAGTGCTTTCTTGAAAATATCTGTTTCTTTTATATTCTAAATGCACTTTTTCAGCATAAAGTTTCTTTCCAACTACCAAAGACGTAAATTTTTTAGCTCCGTGCAAGTGCACTTTTTGGAGCAGCTCTATGTTTGGTAGTTGGTAGTTATTAGTTAGTTGATGGCTAGTGATGACATTTTGTTATCCATTAATGGGTATGGGCAGCCATGTTTTATAGGATGAATCTTGGCCACTTGTAAGATTAGATCTTGGCCATTCATCCATTTTTGAAAGTCTATATAAGGGATGGTTTCTCCCTTATTTTTTAGTAAGAAATCTTGGATTGTTGTAGAAACTCTGCAGAAATACATTCAAACTTAATGAAGATTAAAGTTGTTATTGTTTCATGTGAGTGCATGGTTTATTTCTTCACTCTTTGAATTTATGTTATGCATTTTGTTTTACAAAATAATATGTGCAAGTTGATGTCTGATAGAAATCTTAGTTCATACCATTACGGATTGGTTGATTGCCAATTCCTCTACATGGTTAGTTTGAACTCACTAGTATGCTTAGTTCGGTTATTTAACATGGAATGTGTGAATGTCTTAAATTCAGCGTTTATGTTTAATAACATGAAAATTTGTTTCCCTGTTGGAGATTGCATCAATTTTATCTAGTTGTGTGAATTACTGGCAAAATAAAATTTGATTATTGCAAGGTTTTTGTCTATCAGCTGATAAAATTTGATTATTGCAAGGTTTCTGTCTATCAGCTTGAATGTGCTATTTTTTAGGTAGAAGTAATTAGCATCCTCCTTCCCCTTTTTACCTCTTTTTTCCTTTTTAAAAAAAATCTGAAAGTAAAGTATCCATCGCAGCATCAAACATACTCCAGAATCAGATGAATCAATTCACAGAGCCTAGGGGAAATCACGTCTAAGACCTTTCGATCCAAATCCATCCACAAACATCAGTCCCCTTTGTGTTTCCAACAAAATACATCAAACCGTTGAGCTATCCTGCAGTCAAGACCTGACAACCAAAACATTGAGGTCAAGCCGACATGATCAAACCAAACAGCATTAGGGATTTCCTTATTTCAAGAGAGGATAGGACACTCAACATTCTATTCTGCGTTGATTGGAAAGAGTTGTAGCGATACGATTTTCAACACGTCAACATTAACATAATAAATTAAATAGCATAGCCACATATATCAACCATATTGTCATCAAATCATATATAAAACATTCTCAATATCTCGTAGCATCAAGGTTCTAGATACTTATCTTAATCTTGAGCACTTGGAATGATCCTCCTCACTCTTAGAAGATTCCAGTGGCCTTGGGACCTTTATGGCTATAGCACTCCATGGAGGAAACAGGTTCTTACATAGAACTTCGCATGCCTTCACAGCATGAAAGACGTAGCTTTGGCCAGGACACTCCCGAGTGTACGTTGTACCCCGAGTTGGACACACACTGTGTGCCTCTTCTCCATATGCCTCATAGCACACCAAGTCACCACCTTCTTCTTCCTAGAGTGATCTCCATGCCCCCTTCCAATAATCACATAAATGACTTATATAACCTTTTAAGGGGTGGTTTCCAAACCATCACACCCCTTCGAAAAAGTTGTCCTTATTTACCCTTTAATAAATATAATTATAACTCTCTTTTAGGAGATTTTTTCATAAACATACTTTATTAACCTTTCTTTAAAGCAAAGGATTATAATATCCTTTATTTTTTTATCTCCCTTTTTAATTATAAAAGGGTTATTTCATCACTTTATCTTCTCTTGGAGAAAAAGTCACATAACAATTCTCCCCCTGTAATTTAGCTACTGTCCTCAGTAGTATGAAATTTGTATCTACATCATAGTTCAACAAATATATAATCAATAATCGAATATGCCAAGATTGAATATTTATACTTCATCAATACATTATTTTCTTCTTTGATTCATTTATTTTTAAATTGACAAATAATTTCAAGAAATCATGTTTCTTCAATCAAAATTAAAATGAGAACTATATATACACATATTTCTTATAAGTATATCCCAAATTTACAATTGCAAAAATTAACGATGCTTAATCTCATATATTTCAACTTCATCAATTTGTCTTATTATTGTAATGTCCCCTTCACATTAGACTTCAGTATTTGACAGGATTGGCCTATTATCAGACCCTCGTAGGCCAAGAGGAGTGTGTTGGGGGTCATGTTGTGGCGATTTGAGGCTTCACATCTCATTATCTATTGACATTTTGATGATTTAAGAGATAACACGTATCAGGGGACGTGTTGGTGTTTATCAATTAATTAATTAAAAGGTACATCATAATGTTTTAATAAAATAATATAAATTGTACCTAACCTTATCTTCTAGAAGGTGATTGTGACGTGACAAGTAATGTATAAATAGAAGAAAGGGAAGACACATTATGCATCAGTTGTTTGGTTGTTATCTCTTGTGAGTGTGAAGACACTAGTTGTCCGCAGAAGATCTTAGGGAACGATACCTCCCTATTGGTCAAGCATAACTGAGGAGGTGAAAGATCCTCTAAGGGGTTGCTAAAGGAGTGAGGAGTACTTCAGCTTCTCAATTTGTGCCTAAAGAGTTTTCATATCAGACCTCATCTACTTCAGACTTCAGAATTTCCAGATTTGACAAAGGTTGACATTGGAAGCATATTTATTGAAGCCATAAGGTCAGCGATATTCTCATTTGATGATTGGGAGATAGATTGGAGGCAGATCGTGGTGTATTGGTTTGCTGTTGACAGAGGTTGCGGACCCCTTGGTACCCACGTTTTCACTCATAACTCACCCTCCTTGAATCAATTCCACTATTTGATGATTGCAGATTGGAAGTGTGACCAAGGCGATACTTTGTGGTGCATTTGTTGGTGGAAAGAGTGCATAAATTATTTATTGGAAGAGGTCGAACCAGACCAGGTCCGCCCCTCCTTGGACCCTCGAGTTCATGCATGAATGCTTCACATTGCCCAAGGACCATTGGGAAAGGCTAGGCGCTGTCCTAAGGAAGAGATCCGATCAGGTTTCAGGCATTTTTGGAGATATCCATCAGCAGTGACAGTAGCAAATCTGAAGCAGAATCTACAGCAGTCATGGTGTTCACTTCTTGTGGCACATTTCGCTATTAGAAGGCCTAAGGACTACCGATTCGGCTTCCCACTTCATTGCAGATTTGTCCAGGTTTTTACTGCTTGTTCGTTGCATTTTTGAGGTTAAAATGTAATTTCAGTCCATGTTTTCAGACTAGATCTGAATATGTGTGTGTTTCAGAATAATGTCTAATTGTAGTCAGCTCGTGTAATGAAGCATTGGTCTCATGAATAATTAGTCTAAAGGTTATCTACCTATTATCATTGTTAATAGATGGTGCACCAACTGTTTGTAATAATGTATATCTGCTGTTCCATTGATTCATGATCTCATTATCTCTCATATGTTTATACATCTGAAAGTTAGTATTAATCAGTCATTCCTTAGCAGTCACGTTGTGATTAGAACAGCCCTCTTATTGTTAAACACAAGTGTCTTTTGATGTCCCTTGAAGTTTAAAGTGTTTGATCAGTTGTATGCCAAGTGTTTGACGAAATACCATAGGGGTCAAAACTGAAATTTTAAATCAGAATTGGAGGGGGTTCTTACAATTATGCAATCTATTTTCTTTAGTATTGATATTTTAATCATGTAACTTCAATATTAAATTTAAAGTATCATCCTATGTTGACATTACATATACCTAGTGAATGACATGCATATCCCATACTATGTGGTCACTCATTATTATATATTGAACATGTATTCCAAGACAATAATCATGCATTCCGAACTCAATGAGTATCCTCTTTTATGATAAAATAAATCGCATGTACAAGGTTATTGTGTTGATCAAGTCCAATAACAAAGTACAGTAGATAAATATTGTACGGGTACCAACAATGTTACTAGCATCTTAAAAGGAAATGATAATGCACTATGACTATGTAATGTCCCTTGCCAATTCTGATATAAATTTTCAGACTTCTTGACACTTGAAGAATTATGTCAAACACTTTGCACATGACTGATATAAAAACTTCAGATTTGGCTTGACATTATAAACCATTGTTTTAACAATAAGGGTGACTTGCAAACCATAGAACAATGATCTAGGATGATAATGCAACTATGGTTCCTAATTTTTTATTCAATAGTATGGATTGGTATGCAGAAATAAAAGATTACAGCAGACTGTAATTAAGGATTTAAGACAAACAGTTGGCATGCATCATATGACAATGTCTAGATGAGAAGCAACCTTATAACTCCTTTATTTAGAATCAAATAGGCTTATTACATTCACTCAATAAGTGCCCAGACATCTAACAATTAAGTACTGATTTCAGATTGTCTGAAGATTCATGGCGGCCATTAATACATGCATACTACTGAAATACAATGAAATTATGATGCTAATTGAACCTGGTAGGAATCGTCTCAGCCTAGGATTGAAGAAGCAAGCAGTATCCTAATTTTTGGAGCCCTCCTAATGCCAAATCGAACTGTTCTTTAACATCGCCTTGCTGCAGATGTAGATGATAATATCTAATAAACAACAGCTCCAATGTCTCCTTTTTGGGTTCAAATATCATCAATATCTTCCTCCCAAGTGATCTCCCTTATCAAGGAATGGAATCGATGCACCTAGATGGAGTTGTGAGCAAAATCGAGATGCATAGAGGGACTGGTTGAATTTATCTCAGACCTGAAAATATGCAGTTTTCTCCACAATTTAGCCTCCAAGAAACCTCCAATAGAATCGCCTAGCCTTCAATAACAATCGATGCACATATATGCCAAAATGAAGAGCTGAAATCACCACAACCCAATATCTGAAGACTCAACCAAAATCGTACACCATGAACTAATATGAAAAAACTCCAATTAGCTCAATGTGAAGAACTGAATGTTCCTCACTCTCAAGGCAATCCTTTAGAGGATCTTTCACCTCCTCAGTTATGCAGATCAAAGGGAGGTATCGTTCAATAAGACCAAATCTGCGGACAACCCTTGGCTCCACAACCACAATACAAAGAAGATAACAAACAACTGATGCTCAACAATGAATCTCCCTCCTCTATTTATTCTTTTCATATCCCACCATAAGATTCCTTCTAGAAGATTCCGTTCTTATCCGGTAGGTACACTTTATTATTATTTTATTACAGATGTTATTTTAATTGCACTTTTAAAATATTATTACATTATAAATAAAGTGCACACATCTTACGATATGTGTTATCCCCTTATTTCGCCATAAAACCCAGTAGAAATAGAATGTGAAGCCACTAATTTCTGCCAAGTCGTCCCTCTCATTAACCTTTTGGCCTACAAGGATCAAGTAATAGGCCAAATTCCTCTGCGGACTGATCCTCATGAAAATGGAGACATTACAGACTACCTACAGAGCACTTCATAGAAAAGAGTTCTAAGCTTTCTTTTGTTTAAGTAACTAGGGTATTTTATTTTTAACTATAATTTAAAATTCGTCTCTCCCCCTGTAAATTTAAACATGTCCCCATGTTTCCTCCTAAATTATTTTTAACCCATTTAGATATCTTATTTTCTAGTTATGAAATTGATCTTGGGACCTATGGAATTTGGGTTCACAATGTAGCTTATGTTAAACAAATGCAAATATTGGTTTGGAATAAACATAACAAGTATAACAAAACCAATCAATTGAGAAAATAGTATGAATATTAATGCACTAGCTCTTATTTCAAAATCATGTCCTTATATAAGAGGGTACAATCCAAATAGAATTATGACCCTAACAACACTAAGGTGATCATCTCTTATTTGAATCTTGTGATAGATACATCAATCTTTCAAGAGCTTCATGAATAATCCAAATCTATATGTGAATTTGATATTAAGCTTTCCTTTTATATTGCAAAACTTAAATGAAAAGAATACCTCCTTATTAATTGACGAATTCTAGGATGTTTTCAATTTAGCATGGCTCCTCACTGTCATCAATAGTTTCTAGTTTGTTTTCTTGGGTTGGATTAAGTATAAATGCCATTCTTACATTTATCTTTTGTTTTAGAGATGTCTCACTTCTATTTGATTATTCTTTAATACAAAGATACTTATGCTTCATGATCTAGCTTACTTAGATTTGGTTGATCAACTAGAGCTAAAAAAAATTTAAATATTAAGACTTCAAAGATCCAAAGGTTTGTAACAGTATGAATTTGTGAAATATGTAGTAAAGGGAAATTCCAAATACACGCATATGAACAATAGTTATGGCTCCTTATTAGATGAGATCCAACCTATATGTAGTCAAGGGAAATTCCAAATACATGAGAGTACTTGTTTTATAGATCTAGGTTGAAAGGATAGTGCTCCCTTCATTCTCTTGGGAATAAAAGTATGTCCATATTGATTCACTTATAAAATCTCAAGCATACTATTCATAAATTGATATTCCTAGAGCTTCATTAACCATCTAATAGTTAGACTAACCAATCAAGGTTACCTTTATAAGGGAGTAAAAGCTAAATTTGAATAATAAAATTATGATGCTCTTGCTATTGTACTTTGAATTGCTATGACACAACCTAAAATTTGACCATTGCAATAAAACTAGTCATGTTATTGATAACATATGAGACAAAATTACCCTTAAGATAGGATATGATTTGATTTTTCATAACACAAGTGTCAAAGTAACTCCACATAACATTAATCCTAGAAAAATCATTTTCATCATCATCAAGATGAGAAAAAATTGAAGTAAAGCAACTAATAAGTTGAGTGTTGTTTCATCTAGACCCTCAATGAGCTATATTATAGTTCATATAATTTACCAAAACCTTTACTAACTGTCACAATGTTGTTAGTATCACCAAACAACATACTAAAAGAGTGTGTATATTTGACAACAATAAAATATGTAAAGTCTTTAGATATGAAATAAATTCATATGCAAGCCTCACAATGTTGGTAGGTATCAACATGCATTTCTACTCATTTGAATAAATAGACAAGTTCAAGAATCATATTATGAACATTCACGTAAGTACTTCAAATTTGATGTTTGAAATACCAAAATAAGATGAAATTTAACTTTTGGTTCTATTCAACCTTATGATAATCTCACCACAATGATATTGCCCTTTCATTCAACCATAAGCTATAAATAATTTCGAATTTGAATCCGATGTTACTATGGGCAGTGCCCTTGTTGATATGTATGCCAAAATGTGGAAGCATAGACAAGTAACATGCACCAACCAAAGATTGCAGATTGCTTGGAGTAAATAGCGAAACCTATATAAGCAAGGGTAAGCTTACTATTGTGATCATCATTTGCTGTTCATTGTGTGAGAGCATTTGATGGTAATGTGTGAAAGCATTCTGTATGAGTGAAGTGAGACTGTAAGTGCTCTAAGGTTCTGCATTGCATAAAGGTTGCAAATATTTAGTGAGGTCTAAGCATTGCTTAACACTGACTTGGAGGTTGCTTCACAGAAAAGCCCTATGGTAATTGGGGGCGTGGTGTTTCCTAGTATGTAAGTCTATATACTGTCAATGCGGCCCAACTTTGACAGCGATAGCGTATTTCAGCAAGGGATGCGAAACTTTGTTGTAAGGCTAAGAGTTGATCATTGTAAATCAATAAAATCTATCTCTTTTCCAAAAGAGTAGTTGTGTGTTTATTGGTCTTGCATTGTGAATGTATTGTTTCATGTCAAGTGGCAATGTAAATATAAAGTTTTGTGGGCTCATTAAAGCACGGACCTCAGTAGCTCAATCCCCTTAAGGGAATCGTGCCAAGAAGTTGGTATAGGTATGACTCATTTATAAATACGTAATTAGATGTCACCATTTAGAGACATAACGCATTATAGAAGAGGTCTCAACCCTTCAAAATGAGGCATGTATTCCTTTAGTGAATGAGACTGCATATGATATACGATTGCTCAAATATTTGAATGTTAAGCACTACCAAATTGAAGTTAAAGTCCAGAGTGGTCTACGAAATAGCATCTAAATCATTAAGTTTCAGCTGTATATGATAGTGGTTATTGAGTTTTCAGAAGTTAAAGCACATAAAACCATTTTAATAATTTACTGTAGAATATTTACCTGAGCAACTTTCCACAATATTTATTTAACAATGGTTCAACACTCTGCCTTAATTGTGTACTGTACAAAGTCATCGAAAATGTATATTAAATGTAATGAAGTTTTATAGTAACTTATTTCAAAGTTGTCAATAGTTGGATAAATTTCATTATAACTAAAGTTGTTTGAGTATGTATATGAATTTTTTGAAATGCAAAGAATTAAATTTGATCATTTGAAATTTAAATTAAGTTATTTTCTATAAAGAATAATTCGACATGGAATATCATTTTCTTAATATTTTCATCATAGATGTGTTCTACAAATAGTAAAAGGGAATAACTATACATATTATAGTGTGACTAGTAAATGGTACTAAATGGTTTTTGAAAAAAACATGTATACTATAAAGAGTGTACAAGCTATACTAGAATGAATGATAAGATTAAAACTTATAATTAAGGTAAATTTAAATATATGTATTTTTATTCTAAATCATAACATTAGCCTATCATAGGCCAATATCTCACTTCACTTCACATAGAGAATTCACACCAAATCACCACCTTCTTCTTTCTTGAGTGATCTCCATGCCCCCTTCCAATAATCACATAAATGACTTATATAACCTTTTAAGGGGTGGTTTCCAAACCATCACACCCCTTCGAAAAGGTCATCCTTATTTACCCTTTAATAAATATAATTATAACTCTTTTTTAGGAGATTTTTTCATAAACATACTTTATTAACCTTTCTTTAAAGCAAAGGATTATAATATCCTTTATTTTTTTTATCTCCCTTTTTAATTATAAAAGGGTTATTTCATCACTTTATCTTCTCTTGGAGAAAAAGTCACATAACACTAACACCCGCCATTTACTTGAGATTAAAACACCTTAAGTTACAAGAATGAAAGGATACTATATTGATTTCAGAGTATTCAAGTAAAATGCGAGAAATAGTTATGATAAAATCATGAAAACTTAAACAAATTCTTGCACATGTAGGAGGAGGATTTTCTTATAATGGTTGTCAATTAAATTCATAAAATCCTCCACCTCCTTATCCAGAATCTGAAAATGGATGAAAATCTGACTTGAATTCTGATTTTGATAGGTGTCTTGCTCCAAATCTGCACCTGAATGAGCCTCAATTCTCTTTTACTCTTCTCAAACGTACACCTATTCCTCTTCTCAATGTTCAAATTGCACTTGAAGATGATGATGCTTATTTGAAATCTGATTAATATGCTGATAAAATTCGCTCCAAATCACGATGTTTCACTTCTCTATTGCTGGAAAATTCTTTCCTCTTTAAGTCTGATCCAAAATTTACCTTGCAACCTGGTCTATAGTGATGAAAATCTCTCCAATCTTGCTGCACTTCACACTTATTCTGTGGGAAAAAATCGCTTCAAAACCTGATGTGAATTGCTTCCTAGGTCTGCTCAAATTCGCCTTTGAAGTCTACTCTTAAAATTCGCTTTGAAATGTGTTTGAATTGATGTTAGGAATGAGGTTTTGATCTCTCCTTTATAGCACTCCTCATGATTGAATTTATAACTCATTAACAAAGCCGGCCTAGATATGAATGTTTGCAATTCAATTGATTTGAATTACCTCATCTAGTCGGGTATGTTGTGACCATTTGTTTTGTAGTTAAAATTTTGAAATTCCTTCCAAACAAGCCAACTTGATTTTCGTTTCTATGCATCCCCTTGGGTGCAAAAACAATGGAGAGGAAATTTTTCTCTTGGGCGCAATTTCACGCATGAGAGGAAATCTTGGAGTGAGTGCATTTCCTTGCTAGGGAAGGAATTCGGGGCGCAATTTCCATGTAGACAAGGAATTTGGAGTGCATTCTCCATGTAGTCAAGGAATTTGGAGTGCATTCTCCATGTAGTCAAGGAATTTGGAGTGCAACGTTACCTTTGAGTGGAAATCTTGGGTGCTTCTTCATGAAGGAGAGGGAATCTTGGAGTGGAAGTTTGCCTAGGAGAAGGAATAAATGGAGTGCATTTCCATATTTTGGAAGGAAATTTCCACATTTTTCCAAGTGTTGACAGGGAATTCTTTGAGCTTTAGTTCGACTAGGAGGTGGAATTTGCTTGTATTCCATGACTTGGAAGCGGATTTTTCTCACTTTTCCATGATTTTCCGTGATTTCTCTTGGAATTTCCTTGATTTTTTCCTTGAAATTTCATCTTTCAACTTAGGAATTTTCCTTAATTTTTCTTTCCTATCAAGGTTGGAAAATCCAATTTTTACACGGAATTTTCCTTGTCTTGGCATCTCATTCCTTGGAATTTATCTCATTTTCTTGGCATTTTCTTCATTTCACTTTTCCTAACAGGTTTCCTTGACGACATTTTGCATCATTTTTTGCATTTGACAACTTTTGAATCTTGTGAATTTCCTTAGCTTGAATTACATTTCCTCATATTTTAAAGGTTGCCTACCCAAGTATCCTGGACGTAGATTTCCAATCGGAGACCACCTTTGGCATAGCACACTTCCCTCTCGAGAGCTTAGTGGAAACCAAAACACTACCAAACTGACCAAACCCTGAGCAAAATCTAAAACTCTAAAGCAAAGCAACAAAGGAAAGCAAAAACAAGGGGGTCCCCATTTGCAATGGGGTGATGTGTGAAAACGTCACAACACATAGGATGGTGCAATAATTATCATGTGCATAGGCATTAATAAATTTAGCATTTAATCCCTTGGGGGAAACTCTAGATGGTTGTGTACTCCTATTTTTGTAAATGTACTGTAATTTCCAATTTAATAACAAGTTATATGCAGGGTGATATATTTTCAATTTTGATATTATGACTATGATACTAATATAACTATCTTTCTTTTGCTGCAGATAAGGAGGATGAACATGTATTGATTTCAATGTCATCTCCTTTGATTTGCATGGTGTATAAGTAGTAGGAAGGCCACGATCAAGTGGCACCTTGATCGGATATGTCCTTTAGACATGTCCGACCAAGATGTCACTTGGTCGTGACCCTTACTAACATAAACTGATTCATAACCATTCGGTGCTACAAACATACACGCTAGTGAATCGGTATCATTGCTTTGTCATACCGATAGTTAATCGGTATAACCGATAGTTAATCAGTATCATTGCTTATAGAACATAACCGATAGTTTAATCGGTATCATTGTTAATTGTTACAGATATAAATCATGCCCGATAATGAATCGGTATCAACGTATATATGTAAAGTAAACAATAACAATAGTAGTTAGCATTATATGCTATCAGGTTAATACCCCGATAACATATTAATGCCGATTCATATATGAATCGACATTAATATGCTATCGGGTTAATAGCCCGATAGCATTTAGATTGACGCTTAACATAGTTAAGTAGATCGTCAATCTAATTCATTATTATCCAATATCAATATCATAATTATGATCAATGTTATAATCTGATAAACATAAAGCATGAATGAGTAAACATACAGAGTAAAGGTTTAGGAGAGTCTTATCTTGCAGAAGCTACTAATGCATTAACACTCTGTCTTAGCTTTGGAAGATAGATAGATTAACCTGCATCACGTTTCTTTTCATAATGTCAGTCTCCAAGAATATATATCAACTATACATATGATATGAAGTATCATCAGAACATGGGATACAAATGTAATACATTACTCTAAGTATGTGACATAGTGTATCACCCAACCATATGATAAAAAATGTTTCATCATTTTATTATAACAAGATATCACCTAGACACGTGATATTAGTGTTGCCTAAACACGCAACACTAAGGATAAACATATGAGGATGGTTAAATTCTCATCTTATCCATATTGTGATATGTGCACAAACATTCAAATGTTTTATCACAACATCATCATGGCACATCCATGACATACCAGAGATCCAACATGATAACTGGTTTGAGAATCATAAGATCGTCACCTTATGATATCTGCATACAAGTGTTCATGATTTGAGAGATCGTCACCTCTTAGATATGAATACAGGGGGTATAAACCCAGAATGTCTCAACATGACAAAAGAAGTTTACATTTTCAACATCTTTATTTACAAAGCAGATTACCTTTCTATCATACCTAAACCCTTTCTAAAGTGATCAACCTTTACTCTGGAAAGTGGTTTGGTCAGAATATCTGCAATCTAATCTCCCGTACTAACATATTCTAATTTGATCACATTTTTGTCTACCATGTCTCGCACATAATGGTATGGGATCTCAATATGTTTGGATCTATCATGGAATACTGGATTCACTGAAAGTTTTATGCAACTCTGATTGTCGCAATGGATGATAGTAGGTTTCATCGGATTGCCAAACAACCCCACAAGCAACTTCCTAAGCCATACTGCTTCTCGGGCAGCCATGGAGGCTGCAATGTATTCGGCCTCGGTGGAACTTTGCGCCACAGAAGACTGCTTTCTGCTGATCCAGGATATCATGGCTGATCCTAAACTGAAGCAGCACCTAGAGGTGCTTTTCCGATTAGTCACACTTCCAGCTCAATCTGAATCTATGAATCCATGCAGATTAATATCAATTTTCTCATACTTGAGACCAAGGTTTAAGGTGCCTTGTAAATATCTCATAATGTGTTTTACTGCTACCAGGTGTGTTTTACTGCTACTAGGTGTGTTTTACTGCTACCAGGTGTATCTCCTTTGGTTCACACATAAACTGACTGAAAGCATTTACTGCATAGCATATATTTGGTCTTGTATTTACTAGATACATAAGAGACCCAGTCATTTGCCTGTATAGAGTGGGGTCAGTAGAAGGTGATTCTGTTGCTGCTTCTTTAAGTTTATGGAGATTGGTTTCCATTGGAGCGGTCATAGGTCTGCAGTTGAGTATTCCAAATCTCTTCAGGATGTCTAATGTATACTTGCCTTGGTTTAGAACAATGTTGTCAGGATTCTGCCATACTTCCAACCCTAGAAAATAATGAAGGAATCCCAAGTCCTTCATATCAAATTCTTTGGATAGTTATTTCTTGCATGAATCTATAAGGTGATCTTCTCCAGAGATTAATAAGTCATCAACATATAAAATTATTATTAGCATATCACCTTTATTCTGTTTGTAGTAGAGATTAGGATCTGCATCATTTCTAGAGAAGCCTAGTTTTGATAGATATGTGTCAATTCTTTCATACCAGACCCTGGGAGCTTGTTTGAGCCCATATAGAGCTTTCTTGAGTCTGCACACATGAGATTCTGCATGATGGATCTCAAACCCTTTAGGTTGCTCTAGGTATACTTCTTCAGATATTTCTCCATTAAGAAAGGTTGTCTTTACATCCATTTGATGTACCTTCCATCCCTTTGCTGCTGCAATGGCTAGTACTGTCCTTACTGAGGTATATCTGGCTACGGGAGCAAATGTTTCTTCATAGTCTATTCCTTCCTTTTGAGAAAATCCTCTAGCTACAAATCTTGCCTTATATTTCTCAATACTGCCATCTGCTGCATGTTTGATTTCAAAAAGCCATTTAGAAGAAACAACAGACTTCTTAGTTGGCCTAGGAACAATTTCTCATACATCATTTTTCATTATGGATTGATACTCTTCAGACATAGCATCCTTCCATACTTGATGTTTAAGGGCTTCTGTCACATTGTCAGGTTCGTTTTTAGATAGATCATTCATGAGAGCAACATAGCTGGTAAATTTGTTAGGTCTTTTGCTTTTTCTGGAGGTTCCAAAAGGAGCAGCAAAACTCTGAGCTTCCTCTACTGTTTTGGTGGCCCATAGAGGTCTTTTCTTGAGATGTCTAGGTGAGTTTTCATTTTCATTTTCAGTCTCATCTAGATTCTCCCTCTGAAACTCAGGAGCAGGATTTTCATCTAAGTTAGGGTTAGGTATATAGATTTCAGGTTCTATGAAGTTCTGAGCTCTTTTGAAAGCCAAGTCTTCTTCAAATATTACATCCCTACTTAGTTCAATATTTCTTTGACCAGGTACATAGATTCTGTAGGCTTTGGAGGTTTCACTATATCCTACAAGCAATCCTCTTTTTCCAGAAGGCTCTAGTTTTAGTCTCTTTTCTTTAGGTATATGGATATAGATAGGACATCCAAATATCCTAAGGTGACTAATATCAGGCTTAATCTTAGTGAATACTTCCTCAGGAGTTTTGTCCTCAAGCTGGGAGTGAGGGCACCTGTTCTGTATATATACAGCGGTGCTGGATGCTTCAGCCCAAAGATTTGTGTTAAGGTTTTGATCTAGGATCATGGCCTTGGCAGCTTCAACTATAGTCCTATTTTTTTTTTTTCTGCTACCCCCATTTTGTTGAGGGTTATAAGGTATAGTAAGCTCCCTCTTAATCCCATTATCTCTACAGAATTCTTTAAATGAATCTAATGTGTATTCTCCCCCATTGTCAATTCTTAAGGTTTTAACTTTGTTTCCTGAGTGGTTTTCAGTTAGTGTTTTAAATTCTTTAAACCTAGAGAGGATCTCTTCTGATTCTTTACTTTTCAGAAAGTAGATCCAGGTCTTCCTAAAGTAGTCATCAATAAATATTACATAATACAAGAATCCCCCTAGGGAGGATACAAACATAGGTCCACATACATCAGAATGAATTAATTCGAGAATTTTGCTAGTTTTCCTAGTACTATTTTGGAATGCACCTTTGGTATTCTTACCTAGAGCACATCCTTTGCATGCCCCTGAATGATCTTGTTTTAACTTGGGTAGACCTGTGACAAGGTTTCCCATTGAAGATAAAGCCCTAAAATTCAGAGGGCCTAATCTTCTATGCCAAACTTCATTTGCATTAGTGGCTTCATGGATTAGGGCTAGATTGGGTTCTGTGCACAGCTCATACAAATAGCCTCGTCTTTGTCCAATGGTGTTTGCCTTCTTGATGGAGGAGTTCCTTGGCCAAGCCAATACTCTGTTGTCCATGAATGTCACTTTCTATCTGTTATCTTCCAGTGCCGATATAGATACTAAATTTCTTTTGATGCCGGGAACATATAGTACTCCTTCAAGCCGCAGAGCTATGCCTGTCTTCAATTTGATGGTGCAAGTTCCTATTCCTCTGACTGGATATGTGGAGTCATCTCCGATGGTTACGTCCTCATCACTTTCCTCTGTCATGGAATCAAGTACTTCTCTAAATCCAGTGATGTGCCTGGATGAACCACTATCAATTACCCATGAGTTGATTTTGTTAGAAGCTTGACTTGTGAGTGCTGAGTAGAATACGTATTTCCCAGAGTCATCTTCCCCTATAGTCTTCTTGGTTCTTTCTGGGCATTTTGCAACGAAGTGTCCGAACTGATCACATCTGTAACATTGAATGTGAGATAAGTCCTTCTTTGAAGTATTCTTGCCTTGACGACCTTTCCTCTTTCTAAACTGCCTTTTCTTATTTTGCTTGGTGGAGTTGGTGTTTAGAACTTGTAGGTCTTCATCTATATTCTTGTGTTTCATTCCCATTTTGTTCAATCTTGATTCTTCTTGGAGACAGTCATCCCTTAGTCTTTCAAACTTAGGATATTTGGACCTTGCATTGATGCCTTGGACAAATGTGCTCCATCCACTAGGTAACCCATCTAAAGCAATGAGTGTTAATTCTTTGCTTTGGATCTCGTAGTCTAGAGTTGCAAGTTCGTCTTTTAGAACTGATATCCGCATAAAGTAGGCGTTGATTGTCTCCCCTTTATTCATGGTGATATGATTTATTTCTCGTTTTAATGCTAGAGTTCGACTTGCATTCGATATCTCAAATGTGCTTTCAAGAGCTTTGAACATTTTGTAGGCTGTCTGATGTTTTCTTATGATGGGCATTATGTTGTTTCTCACCCCATCAACTATAATTTTAATCACCTTTTCATTTCCCTCAATCCATGCTGCTTTGTTAGGTTCATTTTCGAGTTGATCATTTTTAGTTTGAACAAACGAGTCCACTTTGTTCTCTTTTAAGATCATCTGAATTCTAAATTTCCAGGCCGAAAAATCATTGCCACCTCCGAGTCTGTCTTCGAATCTGATAGCACTGGCCATTTGAAGAAATGTGATGTAGTATATAAACTTGTTCTTAAATTTGTTTCACGAAATTAAATAGCCTCAAGTTCGATCAACTTGGCTCTGATACCATGTAAATGTACTGTAATTTCCAATTTAATAACAAGTTATATGTAGGGTGATATATTTTCAATTTTGATATTATGACTATGATACTAATATATCTATCTTTCTTTTGCTGCAGATAAGGAGGATGAACATGTATCGATTTCAATGTCATCTCCTTTGATTTGCATGGTGTATAAGTAGTAGGAAGGCCACGATCAAGTGGCACCTTGATCGGACATGTCCTTTAGACATGTCCGACCAAGATGTCACTTGGTCGTGACCCTTACTAACATAAACCGATTCATAACCATTCGGTGCTACAAACATACACGCTAGTGAATCGGTATCATTGCTTTGTCATAACCGATAGTGAATCGGTATCATTGCTTATAGTACATAACCGATAGTTTAATCGGTATCATTGTTAATTGTTACAGATATAAATCATGCCCGATAATGAATCGGTATCAACGTATATATGTAAAGTAAACAATAACAATAGTAGTTAGCATTATATGCTATCGGGTTAATACCCCGATAACATATTAATACCAATTCATGTATGAATCGACATTAATATGCTATCGGGTTAATAGCCTGATAGCATTTAGATTGACGCTTAACATAGTTAAGTAGATCGTCAATCTAATTCATTATTATCCAATATCAATATCATAATTATGATCAATGTTATAATCTGATAAACTTAAAGCATGAATGAGTAAACTAACAGAGTAAAGGTTTAGGAGAGTCTTATCTTGTAGAAGCTACTAATGCATTAACAATTTTTGGGTATATGTGAGCCGTGACTAATAAACTTTTCAAGTTGATATTATAAAACACTAGTGAACTTGTAACCTTGTGATAGTGAAAGTTTGATTAAAAGCATGATGAATTATATTTCAGTGGTAATGTTTAGAGACTCTTTAACTTTATCAAGAAATACCATGAACTTCGTAAATTGTGTTCATTCATAATGTGTAATAGAAACCCCAAGTTTTTTTTTTTTTGAAAATTCTTCCAACTGAAAATGAGATACAATGCAATGTCCAAGTTACTTTTTGATTGCCTAGTTCTTGAGATGGGCAAGGTGAGAGCATACGGTGAATAGGACCACACAGCTATCTAGAATGCAACAAATGGAAAAAATGAACTGAGTGGCAATGCCAACCAACTCACTTCTTCAATGGAGCGCTATTCAATAACTGAAAGAAAAACACTTCAACACTTATTCAGTAGTGTATAGTACAATGAATTCAAACATTTCACACTTATTCAGTGGAGTGCAAAAATATTACTTCCACCTATTCAGTGTTGAACAATTCAACAATACCACTTATTCAGTGGGGGTAAAGCAACACTGCACTTCCACTTATTCAGTGTTGAACAATTCAACAATACCACTTATTCAGTGGGGGTAAAGCAACACTGCACTTCCACTTATTCAGTGGGATAAGCAAATACAATACTTCCACGTGTACAGTGGGGTGAGCCATACATTAAAGAGCAATGAACATTTCACTGAAATATTACCATCTAGTTTATAATGATATATCAAATGCAAATTCAACTCATACAACTGCTGTGATACTGATGAGCAGACATATTTAGAGTGGGGAAGAGGGGGGATAGTGAATCAGTATAAGATAATATTTTGCGTTATTGATTCTTGAGGGGGGGGTGGGTTAATGACGTGTTTGGTTCTCCTGATCTAAGCCACAACACATGGCTGCCCCAGTTTCAGTAATGCTCTCCAGCTTTATTCTTTCTTAAACTTCATTTTTTGTTTGGTTGATCCCTTTTGTCATGCATTTTGTAATAGTTAGTTTTGAAAGCCTGGGCTTTTATTCAATCTAGGACTTTCCTGTTGTAAGTAAATTTACTTTGAAGTCGCATTGGCTGACTTTGGTCACTAATGGGTTAATGTGATTTCCTTATATTCCTCCTGGAAATGACAATAAGGAGAATTTTAGTCACCAGTGTATAGTCTTCTCTGAGATGTGGATGAATTATTCTTTGTACAAAATGCAAATATTTGTTAAGTTCTATATCCACTTTCTTTGGCCATCCAGATCAAAGATGCCTAGTCCTTTTTCATATGGATAATGTCATTTACATTGTAGGACTGTATAGGCCACCAAGGAAAAGATACACTGTCTGTAGCGATTCAAGCTTGTCAAAAACAAAAGTCACCGATTTCATTTGAAGATTAATATATTCAAGACAGGTACTGAATATCTATTAGTGATATCAGTATGGCAAGTTTTCACAAGAAGGCAGTTGAAAAGTTCTGTATATCCTTTCAATTGTCCTTTCAATCACAAGCTTTGTAACATTCTGTTAACAAGTTTGATATGGTCCCTGTAGTGTACCATATTCTGTTTTATTGTCTCCTCCAAGTTTGCATTCTAAATTGGCTTTTCTAATGCAAAATGTTTGGGCTCAGGAAAAATGTTTTAAATTGTCTTTTTTTTTGTTTTTCTATTGCAGACATATTTGCGATCTTTGACAATCAGGCTGGAAGAAATGAGAGTAAAAAGGATTGATACAGAGGTATGGATGCACCATCGCTCACTCCCTAAAGATCTTAGAGATCGTGTCCGTCGGCATGATCAATACAAATGGCTTCAAACCAGAGGTGTTGATGAAGAGCAGTTAATTCAAAGCCTTCCAAAAGATCTCAGGCGTGACATCAAGCGGCATCTCTGTTTAGACTTAGTCAGGCGGGTGAGTGACATCTATTACACAATTTCTTCCATTTGGTATTCAACAATTCCCTTCAATGCTGGGTTGTAACTTTCAAACCTGCTACATGGTTGAGTTACTCATGATGAGTACTTAGAAATTCATTCTCTTTGAATCCATAATTTTCCTTAAATAGTTTTGCTATTTTGTAGGTACATTTGTTTAAGAATATGGATGATCATTTATTGGATGCAATGTGTGAGCATCTTAAGACATGCCTTTATACCGAAGATACATATATTGTAAGAGAAGGAGAACCTGTGGGTGAGATGCTTTTTATTATTCGAGGCCATATAGAGAGTGTGACAACAAATGGAGGGAGAAGTGGATTTTTCAATTGTGGTGTTCTGAAACAAGGAGATTTCTGTGGGGAGGAACTACTAACATGGGCTTTGGATCCAAAGTCTGATGCAAAACTTCCATCATCAACGAGAACAGTTAAAGCTTTGTCAGAAGTAGAGGCATTCTCTTTAAGAGCAGAAGATATAAAATTTGTTGCAACCCAATTCAGGCACTTGCACAGCAGACAGGTTCAACATACCTTTCGCTTCCACTCCCAGCAGTGGAGAACATGGGCTGCTTGTTTCATTCAAGCAACCTGGCGCCGTCACTATCTAAGGAAGGGTGCTGAATTTCTTCTCAGAGAGCAGCACAAATTGGAGACTGCTATGGTAAACAATGGTGCTCTTTCTCCCAGCCAAAAAGCAACTTTTTATGCATCCTTTTTTGCAACGGAAGCTCTTGATGGTATGCACAGAATGCGTACTATGAAATCAGAACAGCCGACACAACTAGTTGAACTCAAAAAACCCTCAGAGCCTGATTTCAGTACTGAAGATTCTGGAAAGGTTTTATTTTAATTGTCTGCATCGTACAGGATTTTCCCATTGCATGCAGCTATAAAATGAGTCTTAGCTATTTATTTGTGAGAGTTTGGAAAGAGTGAACATTTCTTTCATTCCTGGACAATTTTACAGATGTTTTGAATTGGAGAAAAATATTTATATTTTAAACCAATGTTCGTGTTGCTCGCCTTGTGATTAAGATTTAAAGATCAATCCTATTCATATTGCTTTTCAGTTTTAGCATTACCTCCTCTGTTAAAACTCCAGTTAGTGTGAAAAATTGGCTGTATTGAGTGTCAGACTGAATCACTGGTATTCTCAGCAGTAAACCAAATATAAAAATTTATGAAGGGAATAACATTATCCCAAAGTGATGAGATGTATATTCGAACACTCTGAAGCTATATATGGATTGTGTGTGGGGGGGGGGAGGTGGGGGGGTGCGGGAGGATTGGGGAATGTTGTTCTCTTTGTTATGAATATTTTTTTAAGATCGACCTTAGCATATTACTTTTATGCAAAAAATAGACTGTACTGAATGTTTGAGTGTCAGACTGAATCATTGGTTCTCGGCAACAAATCAAATTTAATTTTCTGAAGGCAATAACATTATTCTGAAAGTGATGAGATGTATATCTAACACTCTAGAGCTGCGTGTGTGGGGGGTTGCAGGATGGACGGGGGGCAGGGATGAGGGGTGGGACATTAAATGCCTTGGCTGATGAGATGTAAACTATTCAAATGGGCAATATCATTTAGTGATGGTCTTTAGCTTTGCATGATTGATTTCGTTGACATCCAATTATAATTTTAGACTGCAGTCTTTTTTGTGTTGTCAATCCTTTGTCTTCTTTTTCTTTAGTTTGTATTAGTTTACAATTATAATGAAATTTTGTTCGGATTTGCATGAATAACAAATGTTTTCTCAATTAAAGAAGGCAGAGGATATATTTTGATATATTATTTACTTGAAGTAGAATTGGTTATATGTGTTGAGACATGGACTAGCTAGGACTCGAACCTAGGACCTTCCATACGCTGCTAGAGTGCTCTACCATTGAGCTATTGGCCCCTCTTGGACCAGTCCATCGTCGGTCCGAGTGTGGCTTATTTCCAACACCAACACCCCCCCTTAAGCCACACCTCTCGTGTGGTTGGGGCTTGTAATGTCCCTACTTTGAAATATAATTTAATAATAAATAATAATAAAATTAAAATACAAAAGAATAAATATAAAAATTAAAATTAAAATATAAAAGAATATAATTAAAATTTGATTAAAGTTAATGAAAGGTCAAAAGGCATGAAATGATAAGTTGTGACTTCCTCAAACGTGAGATATAAAAGAGAGAAGAGAAACTCATTTGAGGGGGGGAGAATTTGAAAAATGAGAAGTGGAGATCTAATTTAAATAAGAAGTGCAGATCTGATTATAAAAGGTTATGTCCCTTCCAAAGGCAGAAATAATGAAGAGTTGCACTCTTTCAAAAGGTGCTAATGGTGAAAGGGTGCGTCTCTTGCCAAAGGGTATGCATGATGAAGAGGTGTGACCTCTCCCTCACATTGAGATATTTAAAGGAAAGGAATCAAAACATCCAATAACATCACCATGGATTGATAAGATCATAACTGTTATTAAGTTACAGGCAGTAACATCTTTGTTCTTGGTGGTATGCATGGGGATGAGCTGAGAATGTATGCTTAATATATGAAACCTGATAATGTTCTTATGCAGAATTAATAGTAATATTAATATGGACTGCAATATGTATGACAGTCATACTTAATTAGTATACTTATAGTCTAAATCATGTTATTACTATCAGTATTTAAGATGGGAATGAGATGTTCCAAAGAGGGGCAGTCTAAATCCAAGCAATAGGTTAAGTCCCAAGATAGGGTGGGGATCAGCGACCCATAAGCCTTGAGGGTATAGACCCAAGATAGGTAAGGGCTTCGATCTGTAAATTTTAAGGGAACCTATTGTATTTGGTCTCTAAGCGCTTTGGTAACATACATAAATCCTTCTCCCTTAAACTGAAGTAGTAGCAGGGTTTGATATCTCTATTAAAAACAATGAATCATGAAATTAATCATCTAATGAGGAAAATAAATAAGAACTTGTTAATAATTAATTGAAAAATATCAATCAATTTTAGTATATTGAAATAGATCAAGTAGCAGACATTACAAATGGTATCAGTGCTATGATCTTGCCATCCTGTAGGGTAAAGATGAATCAGTGAACCATTCTAATTAATATGAAGAAATCTAACAATACGTGTATGCTTTGTGTTTGCATTTATCCATTTGTATGCTTCGTCTTTTCAATGTGTATGCTCTATGTTTTTATTCATATTGGTAGATGACTTAGTTTGAGAAAATTAGAATTTACATTGCTTGAGGACAAGCAAATTTGGGAAGGACGGACTGTAATGTCCCTACTTTGAAATATAATTTAATAATAAATAATAATAAAATTAAAATACAAAAGAATAAATATAAAAATTAAAATTAAAATATAAAAGAATATAATTAAAATTTGATTAAAGTTAATGAAAGGTCAAAAGGCATCAAAATGATAAGTTGTGACTTCCTCAAATGTGAGATATAAAAGGGAGAAGAGAAACTCATTTGAGGGGTGGAGAATTTGAAAAATGAGAAGTGCAAATCTGATTATAAAAGGTTATGTCCCTTCCAAAAGGCAGAAATAATGTAGAGTTGCACTCTTTCAAAAGGTGCTAATAGTGAAAGGGTGCGTCTCTTGCCAAAGGGCATGCATGATGAAGAGGTGTGACCTCTCCCTCACATTGAGAGATTTAAAGGAAAGGATTCAAAGCATCCAATAAAATCACCATGGATTGATAAGATCAGAACTGTTATTAAGTTACAGGCAGTAACATCATTGTTCTTGGTGGTATGCATGGGGATGAGCTGAGAATGTATGCTTAATATATGAAACCTGATAATGTTCTTATGTAGAATTAATAGTAATATTATATGGACTGCAATACGTATGACAGTCATACTTAATTAGTATACTTATAGTCTAAATCATGTCATTACTGTTAGTATTTAAGAAGATGGGAATAAGATGTACCAAAGAGTGGCAGTCTAAATCCAAGCAATAGGTTAAGTCCCAAGATAGGGTGGGGATCAGAGACCCATAAGCCTTGAGGGTATAGACCCGAGATAGGTAAGGGCTTGGATCTGTAAATTTTGAGGGAAACTATTGTATTTGGTCTCTAAGCGCTTTGGTAACATACATAAATCCTTCTCCCTTAAACTGAAGTAGTAGCAAGGTCTGATATCTATATTAAAAACAATGAATCATGAAATTAATCATCTAATGAGGAAAATAAATAAGAACTTGTTAATAATTAATTGAAAAATATCAATCAATTTTAGTATATTGAAATTGATCAAGTAGGGGACATTACAAATGGTATCAGAGCTATGATCTTGCCATCCTGTAGGGTAAAGATGAATCAATGAACCATTCTAATTAATAAGAAGAAATCTAACAATACGTGTATGCTCCGTGTTTGCATATATCCATTTGTATGCTTCGTCTTTTCCATGTGTATGCTCTGTGTTTTTTATTCATATTGGTAGATGACTTAGTTTGAGAAAATTAAAATTTACATTGCTTGAGGACAAGCAAATTTGGGAAGGGCGGACTGTAATGTCCCTACTTTGAAATATAATTTAATAATAAATAATAATAAAATTAAAATACAAAAGAATAGATATAAAAATTAAAATTAAAATTAAAATATAAAAGAATATAATTAAAATTTGATTAAAGTTAATGAAAGGTCAAAAGGCATCAAATGATAAGTTGTGACTTCCTCAAATGTGAGATATAAAAGGGATAAGAGAAACTCATTTGAGGGGTGGAGAATTTGAAAAATGAGAAGTGCAGATCTGATTATAAAAGGTTATGTCCCTTCCAAAGGGCATAAATAATGAAGAGTTGCACTCTTTCAAAAGGTGCTAATGGTGAAAGGGTGCGTCTCTTGCCAAAGGGCATGCATGATGAAGAGGTGTGACCTCTCCCTCACATTGAGAGATTTAAAGGAAAGGAATCAAAGCATCCAATAACATCACCATAGATTGATAAGATCATAACTGTTATTAAGTTATAGGCAGTAACATCTTTGTTCTTGGTGGTATGCATGGGGATGAGCTGAGAATGTATGCTTAATATATGAAACCTGATAATGTTCTTGTGCAGAATTAATAGTAATATTAATATGGACTGCAATATGTATGATAGTCATACTTAATTAGTATACTTATAGTCTAAATCATGTCATTACTGTTAGTATTTAAGAAGATGGGAATGAGATGTTCCAAAGAGGGGCAGTCTAAATCCAAGCAATAGGTTAAGTCCCAAGATAGGGTGGGGATCAATGACCCATAAGCCTTGAGGGTATAGACCCAAGATAGGTAAGGGCTTGGCTCTATAAATTTTGAGGGAACCTATTGTATTTGGTCTCTAAGCGCTTTGGTAACATACATAAATCCTTCTCCCTTAAACTGAAGTAGTAGCAGGGTCTAATATCTATATTAAAAACAATGAATCATGAAATTAATCATCTAATGAGGAAAACAAATAAGAACTTGTTAATAATTAATTGAAAAATATCAATCAATTTTAGTATATTGAAATAGATCAAGTAGGGGACATTACAGGGCTCCTAGCCTGGACCTAGCTCTGATACCATGTTGAGACATGGACCAACTAGGACTCGAACCTAGGACCTTCCATATACTGCCGGAGTGCTCTACCACTGAGCTACTGGCCCCTCTTGGACCAGTCCATTGTCAGTCCGGGTGTGGCTTATTTCCAACACCAACAATATGGCATGCACATGGATGGGTGTAACCGTGTATGTAAATGTAGATCGACGTAGATATGTATACACACATCTAAAAAAGGGGAAGCTAATATTGTTTTGATTAAAGTAAAAAAAGATTTTGAAAGGGCCTAACAAGTAGTAAGATAAAGTAACAAAAGACAAGCACAAAAACAACAATAGCAATACAACTACTCAACAACAAAAATCAGCTAAGGGCAATACAACACTTGACAAATGACCAATGTTAACTTAGGGTAGTTTGAAGACAAATTGTTTCAAAGATCCTTGATTAACCACAAGCATCTTATCCTCAATGCTAAGATCCTTTTGCATAGGTTTCTTCTTTTTGAAAGAACAAGATCCAAAGGGCTACATGCCATCCCAACTCCTAACCCCAAAGCCTCTCTTTGTACCTTCATCAAAGAGGTCTATGTCACAAATCTACGGTTTTCAAGAGCACTCCCCCTAATTTTCTCCTATGCATCCTAAGTGGTGGTGATGATATCAACAATTGGCACTTGTTCCCCTTTCCATCAAACAAAATAGTGTTTCTTGTTTGGGCAAACATCAACATGGTCTTCTTTGAAGTAATAATGGCAAACAATCAATGTGTTTTTTAATTCAATTTGTTGCATTGAACTAACTAGCTTAGATTATAAGGTAATCTATGAAGGGAACACCTTCTCATCGTCTACAAGAACACAAAATCTTGTGAACAAGAAACATTTCTAAAATTTTGTGACCACCTCCACGAAAAAGTACCACCACAAATTATTGGTAGTGCCCATAATATCTCATCATCTTAGTATTCCAACAGTGGCCTCAAAAATCTAACCCAAATTAGAAACTTGTTGATGCTATCTTTCATCAAATTAAAATTTGGAGACTAATTTTTTAGACAAAGACCATTCTACTCAACAAACCAAGGACCTCCTAAAAATGATCCCCAAGTGATGATCCAAATTCATAAATGAAAACAAGCAAATTCTTTAGTCATGCAACCAAACTTTCAACAAGAGATTCTAGTTTGAAAATTGGGTGAATCAACTCTTTCCTCAAAGCTTGAAAAGAAATAACAATACTAGGCAAGATCTTGAGAGGAACATCAATAAGAAGCTCCTCAACTGAGGAGTGAATTTAATCCTCCATTGCAACTTGAGCATTAGGCCTACTTGTAGCAGGGATCGTAACATTTGCTAAAGAGCCAACAACCTTAGGGCACTGACTCCTAGTGACACCACTCACAACCACATTATAGGAAATCGTGTCTTGCAATCACAAACCATTCATAACCATGGATGCCTTAGCCTCTAGCATGAAGGGACATTGCTTGAGAACCTCTAACATCCTAGGAGCCCTAGTTAACACAATAGGTTTTTGAAAATCAATGGGCACACTTGACTTTGAAGGGTTTCTAGGGATTCAAAAAGCCCTTCATTAGAGCACGCCCAAGGTTACTAATCATAAACTCAAGCAAGGCTAGTTTTTGAGAAGATGATAATACTTGCAATGCAAATCTCAATGCCTCCAACCACAAACCATAAGGAACTCATCATCGCCATCCTCATATGGGATTATACCACTTGTCCAAATTTTGCCCATCCTCACACCATCATCATCCCCTTCATTTCTCCAAAATTGCTTCTACTTTGGTTCAAAACCCCTCTCTTGTTTCCACTCTTGCTCCCATTCATCCTATCTCTCATCTTTGCCCATTCTCAATCCAAATTGCAATAGGAAGCAAGATTATAAGAAACTTAAAAGCTTGAGACTTTTCGTAGTAGATTATGAATACAATCTCTATGTGTGAGCAAATCATTTTTTGAAAATATTTCAATGTGTGCAACTACAAGGGCCAATTTTTCAGTCTTTCTTTAAAAGAAACATTAAATGTATGTTGTTACAAATTAGGAAATATTTCTTTAATAGATATGCACAAGAATGATGTTGCACATTGATGCAAGGATTCAAGAACCGATGAAATGTAATTTATTCAAAAATGTCTTTAATGCGCACTTATATCAATATCTCACTACAAATGGAATAATCATAATCACCTTGGATTGTAAGACTAGAGGTTTTTATAGATGGAAAAATAAAGTAATCATGATCTATTGACAATTTATTAATAACAATTATGCAATGCAAATAATATGCAAGGCTCTTCAAATTTCCATTTATGTTTTAGAATGAAATGTACATAAATAGAACTAAAAAACATAATTAAACAGAGATTGAAATTTACAACTACCACAAACAAATAACTAATTGCTATAAAACAATGTTCATTATTCTACATTCTACCCCAATAATGAACATTGGAAAAAAATGTCATTGTTCTATCATTGTCCTTCCATAATGAAAATTTGAAAGAGCACTAAACAAATCTTGAAGTGTCAAATTGATCTTGAGTAACGGGCTTCATGAAGATATTTACAAGTTGTGTCTATGTAGGACAATAGACAAGTTCAACCAAACTTTGTTAATCCAACTTGTAGATGTAGTGGCACTAAATGTCAACATGATTAATCCTATTGTAAAACATTTGATTCTTATTCATCTAAATAGTACTTTGATTATCACAATACAACATTGAGAAACCATTTTGGATTTGTCACATATTTTGTAACAATCTTCTCTACCAAATTCTTGTTAAGCAATGAAAGAAGCAATGCTTTATTCATCCTCAGCATTCAAAAGAGATATAGTTGAATGTTTCTTGGACTAACAAGAAATTATTGATGAGCCAAGATTTAAAGTATAGCCAAAAGTAGACTTTTGATAATATATAGAACTTACCCAATCTAAATTAGTACATCCAACCAACCTACTCTCCTTTGAGTGTTGAAAATGAAGAGTATAATGCAATGTCCCTTGAAGATACTTGAGAAACTAGCACTCTAATCTGTCTCATTAGGTTCTAACATGAACCTAGATGTGAAGCTTGTGGCATATGTGATATTAAGTGGTGTGGTAGTCAAATAAATTAAATAATTGATCAATTGTTGATGGATAGTGGGATTCATTGAAGAAAATTAATCAAAAGTGGGCAAAAAGTTAAGTTGAACTTCAATAGTTGTGGCCATTGGATTGCAATCCTTCGTAAGAAACCTTTGGAGAATATTTGGAATATACATTTTACTTGGGCAAAAATATATCATCTACATGTTGCCAAATTTCAATACCAATATTATAATGCATGCCCTAAATTAGTCATTTCAAAATTTGAAATCATAATGCTCTAAATTCAACAACAAAGAAGAATTGCTCCCACTATAAATAAGATCATCCACATATAGAAAAATAATAAGAATATTCTCACTAGAAATCTTGATGTAAAGATTGGTATTTGATTGACTTTTGACTAAACCATCATGAGTTTTACCTAACTATATTTGTACACATCTCATTTATCGTGAGTTCCTTATACCTTTAGCATACACATCTCATTTATCAATTATTTAATTATCTTCAATTCATCAATTATTCTTACACATCTCATTTATCGTGAGTTCTTTGGAGGTAGTGGTTGAATACAAAAACTTAGGAATTGACTTTCACAACAGGCTCAGTTAGGAAACATGTAGATTAAAGAGGATCCAAGGGGGTTTGAGAGATTTATACCTTCTTCAAAACAGATGTAGAAAAGTGGAGTTGTCGGATTGGAAGACTAAGAAAACTCTTTTCGATTTGTTAGTAGTTCCAGTTATCTTTTATGGGTGTGAAGTTTGGGGGAATAGCATGTCAAACCTCAAATGGAGACAAATAGAGAGAATACAAAAGCATCTAATCACTAGTAGCCTCAAAGTCAAATCAACAATATCGTATGAGATTCTTTTGGCTGAAGTTGGTATGTACCCAATCGAGGCTTCGACAGTCATTCGTTTGTTATGCTACTTAAAAAAGGTAGAAAGTATGGATAAGCATCGTTGGCCCAACTTGATTGTTGAAGAAAACTTAAGTCATAGGAAGAAGACTTGGAAGAAACAAAATAACAAGTGGATGAACAAGTGGGACATAAATTTGCACGACTATCCCTACAATAAAGAGTGAGATAAAAAAGTGAGTCTTAGAGAAATTTAGGAATGCATGTGGATAAACCAGCTAGGCAATAAAAAAACGTACTATATTAAAGAATTCAACCCTACTTGGGCACATGATGAAAAGGGATATTTGAGATCTTGATCAACAATAAGGCCACAATTCTAATTGCACAATTAAGGACTAAATCTCACCATTTGAGATGTGAAACTGGTAGATGGAAGGTGCCAAAAGAACAGTGGGAAGAAAGAACGTGTCTGTTTTGCAACAAGAGGACAGTAGAAATAGAATGACATTTCATTATGGAGTGTACAGCATATGAAGACATTCGTAGCCAGTTTGATAATGAATTAAAAGTGGACAGTCTGAGCGAGCTTTTTGAAGAGTCAAGACTTCACAAAACTATGAGCCTCTTAATCAAGATTCACAATAGAAGATCCAGCATGGAAAAGAACTTCAAACTGGGATAATTTGAAACTTTTGGGTTCCTTAGGCCGTTGGATCTCGTGGACGTCATTAAAACTCATTCATTCATTCATTCATGCATTCATTCATTATTGATCAGCTAATTACAAAATTAAAATAATGTATGCGGTTAGAGAACTGTACAATTTCAAAGATGTATGTGTAGTGTACGGTTTCAACATAATAGTAGTTGTAGCAAATTACTTGTAAGATCGGTGCTTGAATTTGAGTCCTCCAAATATTATTATTTATGATGAAAAGTAAGTTTTGGCAGATTTGCATTCTTAATTAAATATGACAGAGAGTAATATTTTAAACGTTAAATTTTCTTAATTCCATTGCAAATGTTTTGGTCAAAATTAGTACACAATCATGCAAACGGTCATAATATAATATAATATTAATATTTGACGCAACATCTGGCTTCTCTTTTAAGTTTTCTATTACATTAAAGTTTTTCAATATATCGATTGATGTTGAAGTTGTTTAAATTTTTTTTTTAAGAAATTGAGTATATTTATATTAAAATAGATGGGGGGATTTAAAAATTTAAATTATCTTTATATTATGTAGTTTATATATTTTTTTAAATTAATGGCTATCTACATAGGGGAAGAGCACCAGTAGCCATCATAGCTAACTTCGTGCACCTACAGATCTTAAACGATACATTGAATTTCAAAAAAAATTTTGGTTGTCTTCGTATGCGACTTAATTTCTTATAGCTATTGATCTGGCTTCTGGGTAGTAACGATCCGATTTCTACGGGTCTTTATGCGTCGAAAGGTCAAAAAGTGATCATTTCGAAGTGATGACCGATACTTGACCTCTTTTGCGCCAATACCTGCACACGAAAATGCCAATAGATTTTTATTAAATGCCTAATAAATAATATGTTTATCACATTTTTAAAACAACAAAAAAACTTTTTTATAATATGTAATGAATTTAAAAAAATAAACTTTGAATATTAATAAGTTTTAAATGGGTGGTCAACTAAATCATTGACCACCCACGTCCACCTTCCCACATACCGAAAACGGCCTCACGTGGCGCAAATTACCGCTACCTATGTTGCACTAAAAACTTAGGGAAAATGCATTTTTTGCCACTCTCGTCATGGTTTCTTTGTCGTGGTTTCTCCCCGGGGTTTTCGCTCTGCAAACGCTTAGGCTCCTTCGCCTCCGTCTCTGCAACGCCTCGGTTCGGCTCGAGGTGACCATCACTGCACTTCCTTCATGATTTTTGGATGTCCAATGATGGTTTAGCTCCTTCATAGCTGCTTTATGCTTTGCCTATTGATTATTTCTTTGTATGTGGGTTAAGGTTTCATTTCAATGGTCTGTTACAGTTTAATAATGTCGAAATCCTCATAGAGAATGGCAAAAAAAATGATTGTCTCTTCGTTTTCTTCGATAGCCCTTCATTATTTTTCATTTCCCTTAATGGTGAGCTATTAAATAGTGTCTCTCTGTGTATAATGCCAAAATAGTTACGAAGAATGTAAAAAAAATTGATTATTGTTCATAATTATTCGATACCCCTTCATTATTTATCATTTTATTTTATAGGTGTGTTGTTCAATGGTGTCTCTCTGTTTATAATGTCAATATAATTGCAGAGAGTGCACAAAAAATTGATTATTGTTCATAATTATTCGATACCCCTTCATTATTTATCATTTTATTTTATGGGTGCGTCGTTCAATGGTGTCTCTATGTTTATAATGCCAAAACAATTACAGAGAGTGCAAAAAAAATTGGTTATTGTTCATAATTATTCAATATCCCTTCTTTATTTATTATTTTATTTTATGGGTGCATTGTTCAATGGTGTCTCTCTGTTTATAATGCCAAAATAATTATAGAGTGCAAAAAAAATTGATTATTGTTCATAATTATTCGATACCCCTTCATTATTTATCATTTTATTTTATGGGTGCATCGTTCAATGGTGTCTCTTTGTTTATAATGCCAAAATAATTATAGAGTGCAAAAAAAATTGATCACTGTTCATAATTATTCGATACCCCTTCATTATTTATCATTTTATTTTATGGGTACGTCGTTCAATGGTTTCTCTGTTTATAGTGCCAAAATAATTACAGAGTGCAAAAAAAATTGATTATTGTTGATAATTATTCGAAACCCCTTCATTATTTATCAGTTTTTTATGGGTGGGTTGTTAATAGGCATCTCTATGTTTATAATGTCAAAATAATTATAGAGAATGCAAAAAAAAATGATTATTGTTCATAATTTTTCGAAAGCCCTTCTTTATTTATCATTTTATTTTATGGGTGTCCTGTTCAATGGTGTCTCTCTGTTTATAATGCCAAAATAATTATAGAGAGTGCAAAAAAAATTGATTATTGTTGATAATTATTCGAAACCCCTTCATTATTTATCATTTTTTTATGGGTGGGCTGTTAAATGGTATCTCTCTGTTTATAATGCCAAAATAATTATAGAGAATGCAAAAAAATTGATTATTGTTCATAATTATTCGAAAGCCTCTCTTTATTTATCATTTTATTTTATGGGTGGCATGTTCAATGGTGTCTCTCTGTTTATAATGCCAAAATAATTACAGAGAGTGCAAAAAAAATTGATTATTGTTGATAATTATTCAAAACCCCTTCATTATTTATCTTTTTTTTTATGGGTGGGCTGTTAAATGGCATCTCTCTGTTTATAATGCCAAAATAATTACAGAGAATTCCAAAAAGAATTATTATTGTTCATAATTATTCGAAAGTCCTTTAATTATCATTTTATTTTATGGGTGGCCTGTTCAATGGCGTCTCTCTGTTTATAATGCCAAAATAATTACAGAGAATGCAAAAAAAATTGATTATTGTTCATAATTATTCGAAAGCCCTTCTTTAATTATCATTTTATTTTATGGGTGGCATGTTCAATGGTGTCTCTCTGTTTATAATGCCAAAATAATTATAGAGAATGCAAAAAAAATTGAGTATTGTTTATAATTATTTGATGATTTGTGTATTGATGATTTTTTTGTAATCCTTACAGTATAATAATGTCGAAATCCTGATTTTTTTGTAATGCTCAATTATAGTTTAATAATGTTGAAATCCTTACAGTATAATAATGTTGAAATACTCACAGAGAATGGCAAAAAAATTGATTATCTCTTTGTTTTCTTTGAAACCCCTTCATTATTTATCATTTCATTTTATGGAAGCGCTATTAAATGGTCTCTCTCTATTTATAATGCCAAAATAATTATATATATGTGTGTGTGAGTATATACATATAGAAAGAACCATTTTATTTTGTTCAAAGATGTTCAATGATGGATTTGTACTCATTGGTACCTGTAGAAATTGATTTATTTTTTCATCATTTATCTCAATGGCATTGAGGGTTGCATTTCAATGATCTGTCTCTATATATATATTTACACAGGCACGCACAGTAACATTTGTATTTTGTTGAAAGATGTTCAATGATGGAATTGTTCTGTATCTAATAGAATATTGCTATCTAGTTTTCAATCACATCACAGTTACATATTTCATTCACGCATCTCATGCTTTTAGTTTGTCTCCTTGTTATATACAGTTCAAGTTCTATGCCTATATAGTTATTGTCCATAACTATGTATACATATACATATATATGCACACATACATATATATATGTATATGTATATATATACATGTATACATGTATATGTATGTGTGTGTATATATACATGTATATGTATACATGAAGAAACACACACAATACCATAATATGTTCTATAATGATGGTTGTTTCGAGTTTTGTGCCTATATGGTTATTGTCTATATAAATGTGTAAATGTATATGGACAATATCCATATAGTCACGGAACTTGTTGCAATCAACAATAGTTCCCTTATTCAAAGGCTCTCATTCAAATTGGTACACACTGAATAACTAAATTCCTTCTACAGTCAATGTTAAATGTTATAAATCTTTCAATTTAAATTATACTATTTTCAGTAAATCGGCATTTCTTTCAATATAGTCACTGTAAATAATATTAACAGGCATATTGGATGTCCAATGATGGTTTATGCTCCTTCGTAGCTGCATTATGCTTTGTATATTTATGATTTCTTTGTATGTGGTTTACAGTTTCATTTCAATGCTCTCTTACAGTTTAATGTGCCTATATGGTTGTTCTCCACACACACACACATTTGTGTATGTGTGTGTGTGTGTAGACACACACTAGCATTTTTTTTTGTTCAAAAGTTTTCAATGATGGATTTGTACTCATTGGTACATGCAGAAATGGATTTTGTTTTTAATCATTATAGTGTGAACTTGACTCCACTTTCTTTGCTTCCTTATAGTGTGAACTTGAGGGTTTATAGTGTGAACTTGACTCCGAATTATTTGATTCATTATAGTGTAAGATTGACTTATTATAGTGTCAACTTGACTCAACTTTCTTTGCTTCATTATAATGTGAACTTGACTCCAAATTATTTGCTTCATTATAGTGTAAAGTTGAGGGCTTATAGTGTCAACTTGACTCCACATTATTTGTTTAATTCTAGTGTGAATTTGGCTCGTTATATTATTTCAACATACATATATAGTGTGAACTTGACTCATTACAGTGTGAGCAATTCAAAGCATAGAAGAAAGTTGAACAATTCGAAGCAATGGAGGAATGCATATTTAATATGACATGAGCGATTGTTTCCCACAAAAATTCAAATTTGAAAATAGCTAGCTACCACAATCGAATGCATTGCACATTCAAATTATATTATAAGACAAAAATTTTCATGTCCCTTTCATTACAATCCAATTAATTGCATTTTTCTGAGTTCTACAAATTCCCTTTGCACATTCCTTATGTAACTATTTGTTTTCAATATGTATGTATGTTATACATATGCATATGCATATGTATGTATGTGTGCATATGTGCAATTCTATGTACATGTGCATATGTATGTAGGTGGATATGTATATGTATGTACTTATGCATTTGAATATGTATGTATGAATGTGTAAGGATTGTATGCATGTTGTCAAATGTTAAAGACGGTCAAAAAGTCGTTATGCATTCAATAATGTATGGATGATTTGTTGTGACAACGTTACACTACCCTCGATTATTACTATTTTTTGTAGGCGTGCTAGAGCATTGAGAGAAGAACCATACTTGTGGAAGATCATCATATCAATGTAAATGTGTTTATTAACCCACTTCAATTCTTTGGAGATTATCCCTTTAATGCTTACATTTTATATTAATTTGTGTAGATATCTTAAGTAGTTATGCATTTCTTATTAAATGTGTTTCTTAACACACTTTAGTTTGTTTTGCATTTTGTTGTGATTGTTATGGCAAGCAATTACAAACACGATAAGGAGTTACTATGTCAAAGACAACAAGCCTTCCTCTTAGGTAAAGTCAATATGAATTTACTTTGGCAATGATCTCGTAGACAATGCAATTTGTGATTTGTTTATGTTTCAATTTGTGAATTTTTTATGTTTCAATTTGTTTAAATTCCTCACTTAGTTCATATGGCTGCAAGAAACACACTTAGTTCACATCAGAAAAAATCTAACAGAAAATGCATTTTGTGAATAGTTTATCATTCAATCTTCTCTTTGTGGGGCTTTACTTTGGCAATGATCTAGTAGACAATGCAATTCTTGATTTGTTTATGTTTCGATTTGTGAAGTGTTTATGTTTCAATTTATGAATTATTTATGTTTCAATTTGTTTAAATTCTCCACTTAGTTCATATGGCTGCAAGAAACACACTTAGTTCACATTAGAAAAAATTCTAGTAGAAAATGCATTTTTTGAATTGTTTATCTTTCAATCTTCTCTTTGTGGGACTTTACTTTGGCAATGATCTATTAGACAATGCAATTTCTGATTTGTTTATGTTTCAATCATTTCTTTTTGGGACTTTAATTTGTTTCAATTTCAACATTTATATGCCTATGTTGTTGTTGTTGTTGTTGTTGTGTGTGTGTGTGTGTGTGTATTATTGATCAAAAGGAAATGCCCCATTTGTAAAACAAATCAGACAAAGAATTGTTTTATAGTGCCTTATAAGATATTTTGGTAGATACTGCCCACAAGGAAAATTTGGTAGCTAACAAGATATCTTGTAAGGCACTAGAAAATAGTTCTTTTTCTGGTGCCTTTCTACAAATAGGACACTTCATTTTATCATTTCGATGCAATGACCTAGTAGACATATTAGACACTGCAATTTATATATGATGACTGCAATTTGAGCACTTATAAGTGTTCAAATTTCTCATTATCAAAAGAGGACATATCAGTGACCTCTAAATAATCAGATGCCACTGATATGGCCTTTTTGATAGTGAGCAATTTGAACACTTATGTGGCCTCTTTTGATAGTGATAAATATATGAGATCAGTTCAACTGATATATGAGAAATATCACATTAGAAAATTTACAAATATATGATATTTATAACAACACCATCAATTCATTGGAATATCCATCTGAGATATCTGAAAACAACGGAGTTATGAAAACATTACAAAATATGGTAGTATGTCATTCTATAATCACATCACAGTTATATTGAAACTCAAAATCTTCTCTTCCGAGGGCTCACAAAATATAATTGATCACAGACTCAATCAATTCTCCATATGGGTATTAAATGGAGAAGGTGTCACAAATCCAACCCCAAAAGACTATGGCCTACTAGGGTTTGGCACAGCATCAGTGTTTTCTTGGCTGGGAGGGCTTTGTAAGCAACTTTCTATTTGAGCAAGCAATGCGTGGTTTACACCTAAAGTAAGTTGCATGGTGTCTGAGGATCCAAGTGTAGTCCCAACTTGCATAGTATTAATAGCTACAAAGGTTGGGGACAAGAGGTTCATCATTTCCATGAGAATTGGGTGTCGAATGGGTAGAGGTTCTACGACTATGGCCACATCTTTCGTCCTCTTTGCATGCTTGGCTACCTTTTCAGCTTTCATCCTCGCCTTCTCAAGCTTTTCTTCTACATCTTTCTTTTCCTTGTCTTGTCTTTGAATGAACTTCTCTTGGGAATCCTATAATTTTTTGGCATGTTTTTTCACCCTCATAGCCTCTTTTTCTATCTCTTCTACTTCACGTTGCGCCTTCCTCTATCTCATCTGTTCTTTCTTTCATTTTTCCAATTTCTCATCTCTTTTCCTTTCAGCCTCTTTATGTTTTTCCCTTTGAATGTACTCATCAGATGTCAAGATCTGTGACTGGCTACTAAGACGTAGCACCCCTTTCTTACCTCCATGTGAAGATTGATTCATTCTTTGCACTGGAAGTCTTAAGAATCTGGTAATTTGCCTTGGTACTTGCTACCCATCCTCTTGTGTACATGGCACAAACTCAAGTTCGTCTTCACTTATGTGAATTTCATCTTCACAATCAGCACCATCTTGTTGCTCCCAATTGACTGCATTGGTGAAGGAATGTATCACATTTGTTGGATCAATTTTTGACAGACTTGGCATGGAAAGGGCTACATCATCACAATTGGTTACTTCTTGGGTCCAGTCTAGTATGACAGCTTGTGTTGGCAAAGACATGTTTGCTAATTTACTTTCCAAACCCTCATTTGGTTGGCTAGTTTGTGAGGGAAGACCTGGTTCAGTAATTTGTGGTGTCAAACTTGTACCCTCAACCATTGCTTGTGTTCCGCTATGACATTCTACAAAATATTGAATGTCTTCCTCATTATAACCAGCAAACCGCAAGCAAGCTTTTGCTGCAATATACTCTAGTTCTTCATCCCTTGAAGTGGCATCATGTTCTGTTCCAACAGTTGGTTGTATATCAACTACAACCTCAAATGCCTCACTTGACCTCATATCATTTTGTAATGCAGATCAGTTAAGTGGCCAAATCCCTATCCTACATAAGCCACTGATTATATTAGCCGATGTCAATGCTTAGGCAAAGGCCTTGCTCGCAAGAGTTTCCAACTCTTCCCTTCCAATTTCAATTTGTGGGTACTTTGACATCCATATACTCCTCTGTTGTTTGAAATAATTCTTGAAAGGTGAGAATACAAAAAGATCAAGTGGGTGCAGTTTGTGGCTTGTATGAGCGGGAAGGGTTACCAAATCTATACTTATTTGCCTTGCTTCTTAAATTGTCTTGAAGGCTACATGGCTGCCATGATCGTCAAAGATTAGTAGGGCCCTATGTGAGGGTGAAACTCCACGAGGGACTAAACGTGCAAAATGTTCCAACCAATTTAAGAACAACTCCTTTTTCATCCATGCATGTTCTTGGACTACCATGCATGCTTCATGGCTCGCAGTTTGCAATGTAGTTTTGGATATGCCTCTTAGATTTGAACAAATAAAATCTAGGAATGTTGAAACCACATGCACTAACACATGCCAAAATAGTAATCCACTCTCTACTCTTGGAAATTAGGTGTGGTACACACCTTTGGCCCAATTTGGCTATCACTCTTTTTCCACAATTCCTCCCAACTTGCACACTAGTCTCATCACAATTCTAAATCTGACTGTTACCATAGTGATTGAGGTTGTACATTACCTCCAAGTTGTCATAGAAAGAGGCAACAATACAAGGTCGAAGCATAATAGTCCTATCGGATTCCACTCCTTCTGTTGTTCTCATCATCAGATCAGGGTGCCTTCGTCTAAAACCTGCCCACCATGACCTCCCTAGCATCCCATTTTTGAATGGGTTAGGCCTATTCTCGGTAATTTGGGCAACAGTTGATTGAAGTTGACTAATTTGGAAACCATGACCAATTTCAGCCATGTCTTTGCACCATTGGACAACTTTATCCTCCTCCTCTGCTGATAAAATGGTACATGGACCCCTCACAATCATGGTTGTGGTTCCCATCAACCATGCTCTCAAAGAGGAAATGGGGATACCATACTTGATTTATGTGCCTCTAAGAGACATGTTATTGGCTTCTATGCATGATGTTGCTTCTTTCATGTTAGATATGCTCCATTTTGGTTTGAGAACCTTTGAGGCCACCTGTACTTGTGGTGTTTCTGGAATAGGATTACAAGCTACTGTAGAATGGTCATGTATAATAGTAGCTTCCACATCAGTTGCATTGTTAGGTGAATGGTCATGTATAGCAGGAGTCATTGGGTCTTCATTTTGGACAAAACTATCTTCATCGGGGAAGTGCACCCCATGAGTGACTCTAATTGTTCGATGTCTAACACATTTGTTTCCCTTTCTACTTGGTGCCATTATGTTCAGTGAACCTACAATGATAAGGTACCAATGATAAAATGCAACGGTGTGTGCCTATATAAATATATATACATAGACAAATCATTGAAATGAAACCCTCAATGCCATTGAGATAAATGATGAAAAACAAATCGATTTCTGTAGATACCAATGAGTACAAATCCATCATTGAACATCTTTGAACAAAATAAAATGGTACTATGTCTCTATTTTTGTATGAATGATAATATAGACAATAATCATATAGCCAGAGAACTTGAAATAGCCATGCAGGAGTTAAGGAGTTAAGTATGTAACCGTGATGTGATTGAAAATTGGATATTGCTGATATTCTATTAGATAGCGAACAATTACATCATTGAACATGTTTCAACAAAATAAAATGGTTTTGTGTGTGTACACACACACACACACAGGTATAGAACTTGAAACATTATATAACAAGGAGAGGAACTAGAAGCATGAGATGCGTGAGTGAAATATGTAACTATGATGTGATTAAAAATTGGATATTGTTGATATAGTATTAAGATGCAGATTCATTTCTCAAATGACTAATAATTGAATGATTTTGTATTTCTCATATGAAATTTATTGGAAGTAATATATTGTATGCCTGATAATAGTATTTACAGTGAGTATATTAACAAATTGAAGGCAAAGAAAACAATGAAAATGCCTCAAAAGGGCAATGTAGTTGGTGGTAATTTGTGCCAAGTGGCCCATAACGTGTATGTGAGAAGGTTGTTATATGTCGACACACACACACACATAGATATATGTGTGTGTGTGTGGACAACAACCTTATAGCCAATATTAGGCATACACATTATTGTAATGATAAATAATGAAGGGGTTTCAAATAATTATGAACAATAATCATTTTTTTTTGCATTCTCTGTAATTTTTTTGGCATTATAAACAAAGACACCATTTAACAGCGCACCCATAAAATGAAATGATAAATAATGAAGGGGTTTCAAATAAAATAAATAGATAATCATTTTTTTTGTCATTCTTTGTGAGGATTTCGACATTATTATATTGTAAGGATTTCGACATTATTATACTGTAAGGATTTTGATATTATTAAACTGTAACAGAGCATTGAAATGAAACCTATATCGCAAAATGAAGCAAATTAAGTAGAGTCAAGTTCACACTATAATGAAGCAAATAAATTGGAGTAAGTTCACACTATTAATGGATAATAACCATATAGGCACATTAAACTATAAGAGAGCATTGAGATGAAATTGTAAATTGCATACAAAGAAATCATCAATAGACAAAGCATAATGCAGCTACGAAGGAGCTAAACCATCATTGGACATCCAATATGGCTGTTAATATTATTTACAGTGACTATATTGAAAGAAATGTTGATTTATTGAAAACAATATAATTTCAATTGAAATATTTATAGCATTTAACGTGGACTGCAGAGGGAATTTAGATATTCTGTGTGTACCAACCTGAATGTGCACCCTTGAATAAGGAATTTGTAGAGGGTATTTGCAGAGATCGGGAATATGCAATGAATTGGATTGTAACGAAAGTGACATGGAAAATTTTGTCTTATAATATAATTCGAATGTGCAATGCATTCGATTGTGGTAGATAGCTATTTTCAAATTTGATTTTTTGTGGGAAACAGTCAGTCATGTCATTTTGAGAGATGAGATTTCCACAGTCCATGCTATATAATTCTAATGTGCTTCTAGATTCAGTTGTGTAGATGTTTTTCCATCAACGTTTTGAATCACAGAGTGTGATTCGAAATGTTGATGGAAAAACATCTACACAACTGAATCCACAAGCACATTGGAATTATAGTCATGTCATATTAAATATGTTGTCCTCAATTGCTTCAAATTGTTCATTTTTCTTCTATGCTTTGAATGAAACTTGGTTTTTTTAATTTGATTTTATGCAAACTCTTGGTTATTGGGGAGCCTTACACCAGTTGTTGCAAATGCAAGTACCAAATGTAGATCCATTTAATGCATGAAGTTGTGAAGTGATATTTGGAAGAACGTACACTTGAGTGTCTAAGAAGTCTAAAGTTGATTGCTTTTATGTCATGTAATGCACCAATAGCTGTGCATATGCAACTGTAATTGGAGTACATTTGTACTTTTTAGCCACTTGCATAAAGTGGCAAATGTAAACATTAAGTTTTAAAAAAAGTAAAAATGTTTATTATTTGTGCAAGTTGTTTTGTATTAAAATAGGAAATGTACCAGTAGTTTATTTTTTTTACTTTTTTGTTGTCAACTAATAATTCATTTGTGAGCATGTATTGGTGTTAAAATAAATATTTACTGGTATTTTTATATTTATGTACTCACAATTTTAATTTTTTTTGTTTTGGGGGCTCAACATGACAATAAGGTGATGGTTATTAGAACTATGTTATCTATTGGTACTCTTCCCCTAATGGAGAGACTTTTTTAAGGATAAGATGATTGATTTGAATAGTTTCATGTGATGTGTTGTTAACGTGTTGATGAAGAGAACCTCATTAACTTTTGGTAGATGCCACCAATGGGCTTCGAATTTGCACTTATCAATGCCATTATTACCCACCTACTATTCGTGAATAGGAGTTTAACTTGTTGCAGACAATGAAGAAATAGAGAGATGTTACAAGAAAGAATATTGGACTTGCAGAATGTGAAATTGCGAGCCATGGCTCGTTTGGAAAGTGAAGTCTCGCACAAAATTGCCTCAAATATTTTATGCCTTAACCATTCAGTGGCTTCCTGAGCTGAGATATTTTGTGCTTGGTGTTCCAATATTTGTTGTTGGGACAAAATTAGGTAAGAATTAGTGCAAACTTAACTCACCCACTACTACTAGAGCCATATTCGTTTCCTTTCTAAGGTTTACAATATGCAAGTTTCTAGGATTTATTATGTTGGAATCCAATAACACTGAGAGGGGGGGTGAATCAGTGTTATACTGAAATGGTCAATTTTAGCCTTATTAAAACATGCATACACCAATCGATATATCAGTACATGCAGAATTGAAAGAAGTAAAGAAACCAATAAGCGAATAACATAAATGAGAATCATAACACACAAAATTATACGTGGAAAACCTCAAAGAGGAAAAACCACGGTGGGATTTGAGACCCACAATATCAATCCACTGGCCATATGAAGAGATATTATAAACTATAAGGGGCCTGCACATGCAGGAAGGCTTACAGCCTAGAGCCACCTACCCTATAAATATTTGTACATTGCTTCAAAGAATTATCTATCAGTTTCATCTTCTCATCAATCTTTTTCTTCTCAGATTCAATCACTTGATCAAAATAAACTCTCTTAGCCTAAGTGAACCTCTCCAATGCTTGTCGGTTTGAAAACTATTGTAAGGATTGAAAATCCTTTGAAATATGCTCAGTAGTTATCTTAAGCTTGTCGGATGGGCTTGCTTCATTGTCAACCTTGCACTCTAGGACTAGTCTGTGTAAAATAGTGACTGATTGATCAATAATCCCTTTAACTGTAGATCCCTCCTTCATTAATTTTTGTTCTGCCATCATCATGAGTTCAGTAGGACTCATCTCTGTTATGTTCTTCTTTTCAACCTATGAGTATCAATTGACAACAATGATGGACCAGCTATTGGTTCTCTGTCGATTTCCCCTTTCTTCTCCTCTGTTGATTTATCCTTTATGACTTCCTTACTTGCACTAGTGGCTTTTCTACTTGGTGCAATTTGTGTAACCATCGGTTCCTCTATAGGAACTGTAATCTCAACCTGCACATTTCTATCCAGAGGACTGTTATCCTCAATATTAGTATCTTGTACAACATTAAATTTTTCTCTGTATTAACCGGTATCTCAATATTTGTTTGTACATCTATATCAATCGAGGGCTTTATTTCCACTATCTTAATGTTTTTTAAAACTGAGGGTGAAGTACCCATAATCCCCTTCCCTTTTCCTTCAACCGAGGTGTCTACAGTGTCTGTCTTTGATTCTGGTGAAGTAAAGAAACCTCTGTTTTCTCCAAAGGATTTAACCTGTGTTTTTTGAGTCTCCTTTATTATCTCATTTACCCTTCCTAGCAGCATACTAGTTATTCTATGTTTTCTATTAAAGACTTTTCTATCTGCCACCTCAAGTGTCTTTTCCATTTCCTCTGGAGTAATCGTAACACAAACAGATAATAACTCCTGAATTTTAATATGCTTGTCTTCTTGCATAGCTGACAGTCTTCTAGCATCTAACATATTATACAATTTTGTTGGTATTTGATTTTCTATTTCTATTAAGGATTTCTTATAAATATCCAAGTATAATAAGATTGCTTCCTCTACCTCTCTTTGTTCATCATCCTCTAATTTTTCATAATAGAACTGTAGATTCTTTAGAATGCCATCCTTAGTGATTTCATCTACTAACTCTGCACAAGTTTTAGGTGGAATGATATTCACATTACTAGATTGAATAGTTGAATCAGTGTCACTCTTCTTCTTCCTCTTTGCAGTACCAGATGCATTTGAAGATGTTGCCTTTGGTGTTTGCTTATGTGTCGATATTTTGAATATAACCTTCCTAGCTGGTTTCTTTTTATCTTCAACCTTTGTTTCCTCTGTTGTCTTTCTTACAACCCTCTTGAATGCCAATGGTGTGTCATCCTCAGATTTAGACTCTGCAGTAACAGGTTCAATGTGTACTTCTGGATTCTTCCTCTTCCTGCGTTTCTCTAGGACAACATCAATTAATGCTTTGATGTCCTGTGAGACCTTCTCAACAAATTTGCTTGCTTTTCCTTCCTGTTTCTCTCTCTTCTTTTGGTTCAACTCTGTTTCAACCTCATGTGTTTTCTATTGTGCAGTACCACAGGGATTCTCTGCCTCATCAGTAGGTGCATCAATCAGAATTTTTGCATAGGCATCAAGAATCGGTGCATCCACCTCATATCCCATTTCCTCAATCCAAATATTTCGGGGCTTAACCGCTTCCATAAGTGTTTCATCCTTCTTCACCATGAAGCATATGTCAGATGAATATTTTTCTACAATATGCTTAGGAACCTTATCATCTCTCTGACTTCCTAAAGTAGCAATTGACTGTTTCAATTGTCTTCCTACCGAGATGTCAAATGCCAATTGCCTTTTACCAAAATTGGGTGTATCATTCATGAAAAATAACATCAAGCAGACTATCAAGCTGCCATACCGGAAGGTTCCCTTCATTTCTCCCTTAATATTTTTTAGGTTTATTAACAACTCATCTAACATCCAACCGCATAGATCCAATTTCACATCCTCTCTCATCATTTTGTATATAGCTAAAATGCAGGAACTTGAAACAGAATTCAGTCGGTTTGACTGAGTTACCTTATACCCGATGATCATGCTACCGAATCTAATGTCTGTGTCACTAATAGTGCTCACTCTCATATATCTTCTGTCAAATGTCATGTCGGTGATTTCGTTCATGAAATCATTCAAAACATTCTTATTCGGATGTTTCCTAATTGATGGTAAACCAGTGATTGTCTGGATGACTTCCTTGGTGATCTTGTAAGGTCTATCTAACCATATAAATTCCCCATGTACTCTGCTCAAAACATACCTAATTATCTCATCTTCAAATTCCAGAATGTCCAGAATGTCGGTAAACCCTACGTCTTCAATGTGTTTGTATGTCGGTTTGATCTTTCGAGATTCTCCCATCAGCTCACTCATGTACATACCCTTAATTTTTTATGTTCCCAAGTCCTCAATGTGACAGTGTATATATTCCCTAACATCTTCAACATAGACAACTCCCTTCAGAACACCGGAAAATGCTCCAACCGAATCTTCCAGGGTAGCCACATGCGGATACTACTTGAAAATAGGCCTGGGGTCGTCCTTGACCTCTACTACAGTCGGGTTTGCAACAAAAATAGGAATAGATGATGATCTCGCTTCCATGTTTAAAGATAAATACCTTTAGATCGCTCTCAGTGAAAACCTTCGACAAATTCTTCCAGACGCCGGTTAAATCACTCAAGAAGAAATCTGATTGCTCTAAAATGTCTTTGATCACTCTTAATCGCTCTTAATCGCTTTGAAATCACTCTAAATGTAAGGTGATCAATAATAAAGTGAATTCAACCTTTTAACCTTTGAGAAAAACCCTAATCTTCTATTGACATAAATGATTGCCAGTAAAGATACCGGATCTCAAACAGAACATATCCATGCCGGATAAGCATCTCCAATGTCCGGAACATCTTCCAGAACCTCTTCTCGGGGCATATATAGCATCTTCATGAATTTTGCCTACCCCTAAGGCATCTGCCTAATTTACTGGATGAGCTACCTACCCCTAAGGCATCTGCCTAATTTACTGGATGAGCTACCTGTCAGTGCAGGAGCAACCTCTTCTACCAGATAAGTGACAAGTGCATTTCCATCTGATGATTGTCCTTCAGTATTCCTAACCCATTTATGAGTATGATCTTTCCAGATTTCACTAACCTTCTCTTTTCCTTTCTCATTTGATTCTCCATTACCAACCGGCGGATTTCCGATTTTACAAAATTTTGCAATATGTCCAACCTCATTACATGCATAACATGTAATATTGTTCCTTTGAATTGCTTTACTAAAACTAGTGAAATTGCTTGACCTACACTGATTAGCCATATGTCCAAACTTTCCACATGCATATCATTTAACATTCATTCTGAAATATTTTGTCTTATGACCATACTTATTGCATTTAGAACATTTACCGAGAGCAGAATCAAGGTTTTGATTTGCTCTGTTTCTACATTGTCTAGCCATGTGACGAAATCTATTGCAAACAAAACATCTACCATTAAATTTATAAGCATTAAATGCCTTATCGGTGCCTTATGGTTTTGATCTTCATTAGCAGTATCGAAACTCTGTCCTTGCTCAAATCCATGTCCACTGGAATCTCCAATCTGCCTTTGTCTCTTCAATAACTCATCTAGTTGTGTTAAGCTAATCTTGAATTTTTCTTTATACTCACTTGCAGTAGTTAGATCTTCTCTTAGAATTATCATTTGTCTCTCAAGTTCTTGTTCATTACTCTGTGATTGTACCAAATCAGTTATCAACATATCATTCTCATGAACCAGCCTACCACATTCTTCAAATTTGTTCCTTAGGGATACAACAATATTTTCTTCCTTTTTCTTTCGGTCCTTAATCTCCTTAGACATCCTCATAGTTATAACTTTCATTTCATTTATCATAACCATGTTCTCCTAACTCAGTTTCTGACATTGTTCCTTAAGTGCATCTTTCTCTTCATCATCCTGACTTTGCAAAAGTTCCTTCCTCCTAGCTTGAATAGATGTGAACCTCTCTTGTAGGACAAGAATGAATTCTTTAGCAGAATTCAATTCATCTTGTAGCTTTAAGTTCTTCAACCTTTCAACATCATAATCTTCAAGTGTCATCTCAAGTTGCTTCTCCAAAGCCATATTCATGGATTCTGGATAGGGGGGTTGTGTTATACTAGAATGATCAATTTTAGCCTTATTAAAACATGCATACACCAACTAGTATACTGGTACATGCAGAATTAAAAGAAGTAAAGAAACCAATAAGACAATAACATAAATAAGAATCCTAACACATAGAATTATACATGGAAAACCTCAAAGAGGAAAAACTACAGTGGGATTTGAGACCCACAATATCAATCCACTGGCCATATGAAGAGATATTACAAAATATAAGGGGCTTACACTTGCAGCCTAGAGCACACTGCTCAATCACAAAAGGAGCCTCACAGACTACATATAAATCCAGACTACAATCTGGAGAAGTGTTGAACTGCTAAGATAGCATCTTTAATGCCAGAATACAGTTTTGATTTAAGCTTTGTTTGTTCTGGTTTGAAACCCTAAACCCTTTACCAAAATAACCCTTACATAAATATCCTCACATACATAATCTTTCTAACATATTTCGCATCTCCTTCCAATTACATATTTGCATCATTATACTTCTCTTTTTTTTAAATGACCTATCAAACTGACCTATATACCCTATACAATTTGTCATGCCTTATGTTGGCTTACAAAGATATATACAATATCAAATTACATGTCGGCTAGATAACAGAAATACATGAATATCAAAATCAATTGTCGATGTCGGATCCAAGAGATGTCGGCTTCCAATACTGATAACCATATTCTAAACCATGTCAGCCTGTAATATCGGTAACAAAAGAAATCCTTAGGTCCTGCCGGTTCCGGTGAAGTGTCTGTGAAGTGCCTGTCGGTACACAACTGAACCAAAACATGAAGTCGGAATAAGATACCATGTTGCCATCAATGACAACATAGTGAAACCAACCAATTGAGTGTCAATTGCCAACATATTATTCATTTTTTATACTTAAACATGTCACTAATAGTAGATGCAAAGAATTAATATTGTATAATTTGTTGTAGTTGCAATTGCCCTTATATGCATGCCTGCAAAATGTGAAAGCATTGTTAAGACATATGAACTGTTTGAAAAAATGCCTCAAAGAAATGTGATTTTAAGGAATGTCATAATTGCAGGATATGCGTGAAATGAGTTTGGTGAAAAAGCTCTAGAAACTTTCAAGCAAACGCCATTGGTAGGTGTAAAGCCAAATTCCACAACCTTTGCCAATATACTTTCTATTTATGCCAGAATATAAGCTTTATAATAGGGTATGGACATCCATCAAGGCATAAAGGAAGCAAAAATAATGTTAGATGTTGTAGTTGCAACTACTTTGGTAGACATGTATTGAAAACGTGGAAGCAATGACGAGGCAATTGAGTTGTTTCAAAGAATGCCCCAAAGAAATGTGGTCACATGGAATTCCATGATTGTAGGATACATAAAATGGATCTAAAAAGGTTTTTAAAACTTTCAAGAAAATACAATTGGCAGATGTGAGATAAATTTCTACAAACTTTGCTAGCATCCTCCCTGTCTGTGCCAAAATGGGAGCTTTGGAACAGGGTATGTACATTCACCAAAGCATAAAAGATAGAAAAATATTGCTAAATGTTGTAGTTGTAACTTCCTTAGTAGATGTGTATGCAAAATGTGGAAGCATAGACAAAGCATGTAAAAAGTTTGAGAGAATGCCTCAAAGAAGTATGATCTCGTGGATTGTCATGATAGTAGGACATGCTCAATCCGGATTTGTGAATTTAATGGCATCTTAGACATTTATAATTTTATCATATGAAGATGAAAAATAAGTTAAGATACCGAAAATCTCATATTTGTAATCAGGTCATTTCTAAGAATCGTTACCATGAAACTCCACTATATGACTGAAGACCATGTTCATGTTCCCACACTTACAATATTTTGTGACTACATTTATATATAATATAGTTGTATCCTTACTCATTTAATCACATATCCTTTTTTTTTATATTAACCACATATAGGTGCATGTTTTCCCACATCTCCAGGGTAACTATATTTCTAATTTTAAGGTTTTATAAACTGTGTTTCTTTGTCATTTATAAGAAGCAATCTAAGACAGTTCCCATGGCACACTCTAAGAAATTCATTAACTTATTTTGTCAAGTAAATTTATTGAGGTCTTGACATGACCATTGTATAAAGAAATTATGATTACTTACAATTCTATGGATAATATCAATCAATTGAACTACTGATGTATATTAATTTATATTAATCTCACAACTAGATTTTTTATCTCTCACAAAATCTAGCAGCGATTCTTTTTCATTAGATGCCTAAATTTAGATGTTCCTATTTCAAACAAGCAAAACATTTTTACGTGATCTTTATACTATTCAAAGGGTGAGCCAAAAAAATGTCTGGTAAGCAAAGAAGAAAATACAATTATTTTTAATTGAATGTTCAATCCATGCATGGTTCCTATTAATCCTCAAAATCATAATGTTGAAAGTAGGTTTGTATCAATCTTTTTATGAGTACCAAAAGGTTTGATGTGTATCATCAAGAAACCTTGCCCTCATTCTTGGTTATCTAACAAGAATACAAAATCGTATGATACAAAATCTTCCCTTAATAGAGATGTTAGACCTTAGTCATAGCTAACAACTGCACAAAACATAGATGATAGTGTAATGTCCTAAAATTGTGACACTTGCAATTTCGACTGCATTTGGGTCTTCACGATGGCGATGCAACACTGAACCTGAATGGAGACCCCGAAACTTGTTCATGACACCGAAAACTGCATTTTTCTGCACCTTGGTATGATCCCTCCTTGCACCCTACTGTCCTGGGAGGTGGGACCATGGCGCCCAGTGCCCTGGTCCTTCAGGACTAGGGCGTCCAGCGCCTTGATTCCCCAGGATCATGGCGCCCAGCGCCTTGGTCCCTGGCCCTATTTTGGGCCCGGTCTCTTTTGGGCCTCGGGTCTTTATGTTTGCAATTTGGGAAATAATGTTTCCTGGTCGGCCTAAGGTTGGAAAAATCAGTCTATCAGCAAGTATATAAACTACATTTCCTCTCCCATTTTGGGGAGGAAGGACATATGTGAGCAAGATGCGGAAGCAATATTAAAACACTCAAACATTCAAGCATTCAAGCATTCAAGCATTCCTTCAAGCAATTGAGCATTCTAAGTCTCCATTCAAGGCTAAGTGTTGCATTCAAGACAAGGATTCAACCATTGAAGAGGAGATCACTTACAACTTACAACATACAACAACATTTACACCTTCGCATGTAAGAATACAAACATTCTTACAACAAGGTATCAGTACTTGTTTACATTACAAACATTTACATTTACAACATTCTCATTTCTTGGTTAATTCCAAAACCGGGGTTTGACCTAAGGGCAAACCCCTAATCCCTAACCCCCCAATCGTCCTCTCTTTTCTGTGTGTAGGTTGCAGGTACGTGGCTGTAATTGAAGATCTGGAATCCTTGTGCAGAGACGAACAGATCCCCCTTCGTTTCGTGGATTTTTCGGAGGACCGTGTGCACGCCGGGCGCCATCGTCCCATCAATTTTTGCTCAAATTTGCAGGACAACATCGTCTTGACATTTTACTGCTAATTCCAGGTCCGCAGCTTCATCCTATATTCCTATCTCTGTTTATAAGTGAATCTTTCTCACTTTACATGCATTCCTAGCTCAATCCTTCTATCTACATTCTTTACAAAAGAGGGTAGCCTTGCTGTCACAACCCTTGAAACTCATTTAGAATCCAATCTTGCATTGTGTGGGATTGGATCTTGTGGGTTTCAACCCCTCTTTTGAATGTAAATTCTCCCCTAAGTGAAGACCGTCAACCCTAGTGACCTCCTTTCTCTCTCCTTGGAGTGGTGGGGGGAACACTTAGGGTTCAATCACGATTTTCCGCTTTACATTTTGGTGAACCTGACGTGAACATCCTTTTTGATTATTCATGGTTAGATCTGAAAATTGGATGCCTTGATTACATTTCCATGTTTGATCTTTTGCAAATTTTAGAGGTTAATTACATGAAAACCCTAAATTTTCTTTTTTTGAGCTTGCGAAATGTCTAAATGTTAATGCTTGTTTCAGATCTACCCTTCTATTGCAAATTATCAATTCATATTTGTGCTTTAATACTGAAAATTAAGTGGTTAAGTGTCAAAACCCTAATTTTTAAAACCCTCTTGATTCAACCTTTGACCGATGATTTCACTGATTAAAACATCTCCAAATCAGCTGTAACTTTGGATTCCGCAACAAAATCATAATATCTTTCATCCCTGAAAATTTGGAAAAAAGTTGCGAGGACCGTGTGCACCCCGAGCGCCATTAGCCCCGACATTTTTTTCCAAAATTTCGGGAGCTAGATTTTACTGTATTTTCCTGCTAGAATCCAAAATCTTGGCTGATTTCATCAATTTTAACACTTTCAAAATTAAAGTCAAAGTTGGTCTAGTGATTGCTTGGATTAAGGCTTCTAATCATTCAAAAATTGGTGAAATTGAAATTTTGTGTCAAAATTGTGTTCTTACTGTCCTAAATCTGAAAAGTGTGTTGGCATTCATTCAAAGTTTCAGTGCTTTATTCAAATTTTTGCAATTTGTGACTTTTGAAATTAAGTGTTTAATTGCAACAACTTTGATTTCCGCTTTCAAAATTGAATTTTGCGTGAAATTGAGTCAACTTTTAAATTTCAAAGCTTGCATTGCTCTTAGTATTCCCTCTAAAATCATAAAATTCAAAGTTTCAGTTTCCATCTCTTTTTCAAAATTCAAATTTTGCATTTTTCAACAATCTGGGTAGGATTCAATTTTGAGATTGCAACTTTAATTTGGCCTTTCTACAGATCGTAAAATCACTCAATTTTTTCAGATTAGCTTTAAAATCATCATAACTTTCATCCTTGAAAATTTCAAAAAAAGTTGCGAGGACCGCGTGCACTCCGTTCGCCACGGTCCCTGACTTTTTTTCCGAAAATTCGGGAGATTATCGTGATTGCATTTAATAGCCTAAATCTAGGAGATTGGCTGATTTTATTGAAATTTGCTACCTCTAAATTCAAAATCTTCTCTCCCTCTCTAGTGCATGAGTTTTACAACAATAAGCCCTACTTACACTATTCCCGTTAGACGAAGCATTAGAATTAAGTCTTTCCAAGGTTTAATTACTGAGGAGATGGAACCTAATTTGAATAGCCTTTTTAACGAGGACACGGGTAATTCCTCTAATCCTCCTAATGATGAAGAAGCTCTCCATGAGGTTTTTGTAGAACAACTTTCGAAATTGGATAACCAATTTGATGATTTTCAGCAATGGATGTCTCAAGAGTATCCCGATAGTCAAGCTCTTTCATTAATTGAGGGTCTAAAATGTATGGTTCAAAGTGATAAGAATGGAATTGATATTTTGCATGGTATTGCACACATTGTGGATTCGAATGTGATGCCTATGAAGAATTGTGCCGAAACTTTAGGTTATACACAACCTCCCACTCAAGTCAATCATTCTACTCCGTTGACAACTTCTATTGCTAGCATACCTACCTTTACATCAAACATAATGACTACTTCTATACAAGACATTCCGCCTATGATCACTAGTCATGGGGGCAATCCTTCCTCTTCAATTAACCCTCTTCCTTTATTCAATCCAACTTCTTCATTCATTCCTTCAATAAGTGTTCCTATTACATCTCCACAAATGAACATGACGCAAGGGGGCAATTCATTCAACCATTCCATTCCTCCTTGTAGTGCTCCTCTTTTCCAACCATCTCCTATGACTAACTATCATAGTGTCCCGCCACCTTACTCTCAATCAATACCTTCTTTCAATAACATAATACCTCCATCACAATCTAACACGTCTAATATGAACTCTTCGACTAAAGTGACCATTAACAATCTTGCACAAACTGTCTCTTCTTTACAGCAACAAATTGCCTCTATGAATCAATCTAAGTTTAGTGTGCCCACATTTGATGTTGCGAGCCCACTTTCTCTTGACATTGTTCGAGCTATCCCTCCTAAGCATGTTGAAATCCCGCATTTGGAGCTTTATAATGGTAAAGGTGATCCTCTAACACATGTTAAGACTTTTCAAACAATATGTACCGATTTTGCTTATGACCAAAGGTTGCTTGCAAAACTGTTTACTAGGACATTAAGAGATAAATCCCTACAATGGTATTGCTCATTGCCTTCTTATTCTATTACTTCTTTCGAACAACTTGCAAATGCTTTTATTCAACAATTTCAAAACAATATAAGTCCTAAAGTTACTTTGATTGATTAATGCATTGTAAACAAGGTGTTAAAGAAAAAGTGACTGATTTCATTGGTAGATATAAGCATTTGTATGCTCAAATCTCTTTTCCAGTGCCTGACAATGATATTCAAAGAATCTTTATTTCTAATTTACAAAAAGATATTAGAGAAAAACTTCTGTTTTCTGAGTTTACTTCTTTCCAACAGTTGTGTGCAACTCTTCACAATTATCAACTGACTATGAGTCAAATGGAACAAGCAAATCCTATGGCTCTGAGTGATAAGGGTGATAGTAGTCAACAACCATTTGGAAAGTTTAAACCGAACAGAGAGTCCGTTAAGTTCAATGAAAACATCATCAACAACAATGTGAATGCAGCATCAGGTGTGCCTCCTATTTCTAAGTTTCTCAAGAAGGAAAGAAAGTTTACTCCTTTGAATGAATCATTGCATAGTATTATGAATAAGTTATTGGAACAAAATGTGCTTATTCTCCCTCCTATAAAGCAAATAGATCCTGCAAATATTAATTCACCCTATTTTGATAACAAATCTTTTTGTCAGTTTCATCGTCAACCTGGGCATGATACTGAAAAATGTTTTGCTTTAAAGGGTAAAATTCAAGATTTGATTGATAATAATACTATCTCTGTTTCTAGTATGAATGATAAAGGCAACACATCTGTAGCTCCTCCTAACCAAAATCTTAAGATTTTTACTGATCCATTACCTTCTCATACCTCTAATGTGATTGAGACTAATCATTCCTCTTTCTCATCTGATGGTCTTGTGTCTATGACTTCGAATGTGATTAACTTTGTAGAGCAGCAAGAAAACCCTAAAGAACCTTCCATCACATTTGATTCTAGTGAAACTATTAGGGCACCTGATGGTCCTTTATACATAGTTGCAAAAGTCAAGAATACACCTTGCCGTGGAGTGCTTATTGATTCTTCTTGCATGGTTAATGTTATTACTGAAGAATTTCTCTTTACTTTACAATTGAATCAAGTGATCTATGACAAAACAGATGTGATTGTGAAATTATTTGATGCATTTTCTTCTCCTGCAATTGGTTCTATTACATTACCTATTGAAGTCCATAACAAATCCCTTGATGTGAACTTTGCTATTATTCCTTCATCCGAACAATTTCGTGTGAAGCTAGGCTATCCTTGGCTATCTTCCATGAAAGCTATTGCTTCTCATATTCATAAATGTTTGAAATTTCCCCATAATGGTGAAGTTGTTACTGTCAATCATAGTCTCTTTAAACCAGCTGAAAGAACTTCTAGTGTTCCTATTGATTATTTTTGGCCTAAACAATTCCAATCTCTTCCTCCACGAAGTGATCATCTTTTCAAATCTTATCAAAAGTGGAAAACAGATATGATCCTATCTCTAAGTGAACCTAGAACACCCAAACTTGATATTCCTATCGTTCTTGAGAAGGAAGTTCTTCCTTTGAAAGATAAAACTAATGTCTTTCCTCAAGAAGATTCCCAACCCATTCCTATGGATGTGACTATGTCTATGTCTAATAAACTTTCTAAAAGTAGGCCTATACCTCCTCGTCATGATGGACTTGGTCTCCTTCCTAAACCAAATATTCCTCCTTTATATGGAGCAGTTCCTCCTCCTTCCTTTTATAAAGAGAAGAGACCTTCCTCTTCTCCTATTATCCAGCCTAAGAGACGACAACCTAAACACCCAAGTGATAAGGATGAGAAAATTCCTCCTCCTCAATCTTCTCCACTTCCTACTAAGACTAGACGAAATCGTTCTGCGCGTGAACGCCGACGAAAGCGTCGTCTTAGAGCTCAGGCAACTGCTTCTCAAACTTTGCAATCTCCAAAAACACCTTCAGCTAGTATTCTTCCATTTTCTCCTCAGCCGAAAATTGAGCCAAAATCTCCTAAACATAAGATGCATGATGGTTTTGATCCTGTGCGAGTTAAAGATCCTATTTTTATAAATCTTGATGATGATATAGATGAAAATGTTGTTCATGATGAAAATGTTACTTCTCTTGCTTCTGATAGTGAATATGAATTTGTTGATATTGATAACCATTTATCTAACGAATTTTCTAAAGCAGTTATCGTAGCTCCTAGACAAGAACAACGTGGCTTGGAACATGAACATAGCCCTTGTTTGGATCTTGTGATAGCTCCATCTACTGTGTTGAATGTTCCTCCTCTAGCGTGTTTCTTGCCTTCCCGAAATATTGATCAGCAAGATCGGGGGGTGGATGACGTGCTAGACTAGTTTCATTAGCATAGCAGACTCTCTCCTCCTCTCTTTTGTTACTTCTTCTATGTGTTATTCTCATTCTTCTATTTGTTGTCCTTAGTGTTGTCTACTTGAGGACGATGCAAAGCATTGAGATCTCTTTTGGTCTCTCTCATGTTGACTCAAAAGACACATGTGTTCCCTTCTTCTAGGTGACCTTCCTTGATTGGGGAATGAAGAACAATTATGCATACATACATATGATATACATACAGCATACTGACCCCGAGGAAAGCGAAGTCACCTTGTGCTTTGTGTTTTGTGTCTATTATCCTTGGGTTTATCTCACACTTGGGGGCTAAATCTTTGTGATAACGTGCTCCTTTCCCTTCTCATTTCTTATGTGTATCACTACCTTAAAGCAATCACCCCAGTTGAGGCGTGTGCAATCACTTTAACGTAGGGGGGCATACACCCCGTCTATCCCTTCAGGATACTTGAAAATTTCTTGGCGAACTTAGCTTTGCCTTGAAAATTTTTGGTATTTCTCTTGCATGACTCATAGTGAGGGAACCTTACTACTGACAGTCATGGTTCTCCCTCGTGATCTTCTCTTTTAATTTGTCAATCGAAGTCGTAAGATCCTTAGTCCACTGGGGGCTTGGTGTGTCTTGCCTCCTTGACGTGGTGAAAGTCTTTCAATGTTGTTTCCTTGTACTTTACCAGAAGTATGGGCGTACGCTTATACTCCCGCTAAAGTGGGGGCTAAATGTAACATCCTAAAATTGTGACACTTGCAATTTCGACTACATTTGGGTCTTCACGATGGCGACGCAACACTGAACCTGAATGGAGACCCCGAAACTTGTTCATGACACCGAAAACTGCATTTTTCTGCACCTTGGCATGATCCCTCCTTGCACCCTATTGTCCTAGGAGGTGGGACCATGGCGCTCAGTGTCCTGGTCCTTCAGGACTAGGGCGTCCAGCGCCCTGGTCCCCCAGGACCATGGCGCCCAGCACCCTGGTCCCTGGCCCTATTTTGGGCCCGGTCTCTTTTGGGCCTCGGGTCTTTATGTTTGCAATTCGGGAAATAATGTTTCCTGGTCGGCCTAAGGTTGGAAAAATCAGTCTATCAGCAAGTATATAAACTACATTTCCTCTCCCATTTTGGGGAGGAAGGACATATGTGAGCAAGACGCGGAAGCGATATTAAAACACTCAAACATTCAAGCATTCAAGCATTCAAGCATTCCTTCAAGCAATTGAGCATTCTAAGTCTCCATTCAAGGCTAAGTGTTGCATTCAAGACAAGGATTCAACCATTGAAGAGGAGATCACTTACAACTTACAACATACAACAACATTTACACCTTCGCATGTAAGAATACAAACATTCTTACAACAAGGTATCAGTACTTGTTTACATTACAAACATTTACATTTACAGCATTCTCATTTCTTGGTTAATTCCAAAACCGAGGTTTGACCTAAGGGCAAACCCCCAATCCCTAACCCCCCAATCGTCCTCTCTTTTCTATGTGTAGGTTGCAGGTACGCGACTGTAATTGAAGATCTTGAATCCTTGTGCAGAGACGAACAGATCCCCCTTTGTTTCACAGATTTTTCGGAGGACTGTGTGCACGCCGGGCGCCATCGTCCCGTCAACTTTTGCTCAAATTTGTAGGACAGCATCGTCTCGACATTTTATTGCTAATTCCAAGTCCGCAGCTTCATCCTATATTCCTATCTCTGTTTATAAGTGAATCTTTCTCACTTTACATGCATTCCTAGCTCAATCCTTCTATCTACATTCTTTACAAAAGAGGGTAGCCTTGCTGTCACAACCCTTGAAACTCATTTAGAATCCAATCTTGCATTGTGTGGGATTGGATCTTGTGGGTTTCAACCCCTCTTTTGAATGTAAAGTCTCCCCTAAGTGAAAACCGTCAACCCTAGTGACCTCCTTTCTCTCTCCTTGGAGTGGTGGGGGGAACACTTAGGGTTCGATCGCGATTTTCCGCTTTACAGATAGATTGGTCCTTCAAGGTGACAAATTTATGGAAAATTGGGCAAGAATCTATTGAAAGAATAAATGTTATATATATTGACCCACCCGATTGTTCATTAAAACAACACCCAGGGGCCTCACGTATGAAATTACCCATCCTCTCAACATTTCTCTAGCTCTCCAAGTGCTTACTTAGTGGTTTAGTTGTTGGCCAGTATGATCTCTTTCTCATATTTCACTGACTTATGTGCCCATTGCCTTCAATAATTCCTCCTTTGTTGTTCTATAGTTTTTTGAGTGAAGTTGCCCCCATCATGATCATCATATTTCTTGTTCCAAGCATCAACTATGTCATCTCTGTTAGAGCATAATAATAGTGTTCTAATATAAGGTCATGAAATCTTATGCATATTCTATGCTTTATGCCATGTAAATAATTAATGTTAATAATTAATAAACTATCATATTATTAATTATTTATAAGTGACATTTTTAATAGGTGTGAGTAATAATTCTTTTGGTATTTTGCCACTCCTCTTATATTTAAGAAGCTTCCCTCCCATTGAGACATATGGGAATTTGGATATTAATAGTTAATTATATGAGTATGTACAATAGGTATTATGGACCATCTGAAAGTAATGAGAAGTGTTCCTCTAGGTTTGGTCTATGTTTCAATAGGTCATTTTGTAAGTAGCTTATAATGGAATGATTCTTTACAGGGTTTTTAACGTAGAAGGTTTTTTTTTTTGTATATATTGTGTAATGTGTTGAATTTTTATGTCTTTTAATTTTTATTTTATTTCTCATAATTATCGTGATGATTAATAAATAATTATCCTAATTTCTAACATTGTATCATAGTAGGTTAAGCTATATGCCAATCATTCTTTATAGTTACATTGTTGATGAGATTTTTTACTTGTTTTTTACTTAAGAGTCTCATCCATACATTTATGTTACAATTATCTATAGTACTTTTTTGTTTGATTGGATTGATAGGAGTAACATAAGATAAATAAGTATTTTTTACACATGTCATTTTAATTATTGCTTGTGAATTGAGTTTTAGGAACCAACAACTGGTAACAATGTTGGTTAAGTCAATTATGAGAGAAAAATGGCACATGTTAAATTAAATAGTATCAAAGTTTTATGACAAACAAACTTCCAATGATATTAGATTCCAAATAATAGATTAAAATTTACAATATAATTATAACTATTCACATGTTACAAATGTAAAAAAATTATGGTTGGGGGTGAAAAAATCATATAAAAGAATACAATTTTTGTTGACGTAAATAAAATTATTTATTTTTATAAAATAGGATACCTACATAAGGTATCACATATATCAAGGATACATATTTCTAGATGTTTTGTGTCCTAGAACAAAAAAACATGAAGTATATAGGAATCTAAAGTAAGAGGTATGATGGTTGGTACATTCACCCCCTTTAAATTTATTTCGAGCCTCTATATGATTGAAATATACAAATAACCTTTCATGTTAGAAACTCTTCAAATGTTTTAGGAGGTTGCAAAAAATTGTTATTTGAAACAAAATTATGTTTACTAATGAATATTATAAGAAGGCATAATAACATGAGAAAATCATTGAATTAAGAAATTGTTCATCACATTGAAAAAAGAATGGCACGGATTAATAACCTACATTCATTAAAGTAGAGGATTACACCACCAACCTGCATTGGTGAGTGGGTAGAAGTTTGTAACCATCAATACTACTATTTTATTAAGGCATTATGTTAGGTTTTTGTTGCATTTTATTGCATAGCAAGTTCCGTAGTTGAGGCCTCTGTTCAACAAAGTGGTGGTTAGAGTTGTGTTCGCTCAGACTAGATTGCTTGTGCGTTGACCATATTGGTTAATCATGTAGGGTTGGCATGAAACATTTCTAGAAAGAATCAAATATGTGATTGGAGAATACATTACAATATTAGAATTCACTAAGAACCTAGGCTCTAATATTTTATTCAAATGTGAGCGAATACATAGTTTGACAAGCCACTTCTAAGAACCTAGGCCCTTATATTATATTCAAGTATGAGTGAATATAGAGTTAGACAAGCCACTTCCAAAAACTTGGGCTCTTATATTATATTCAAATATGAGAAATTATAGAGTTAGACAAATCACTTCTAGATATAATCGTATTTATTATGGGAGGAATTGATTGGGAGAAGCCTCTTGTCTATGAGAACATCTCATTTAAATGACAAGTCTACCATGAGCACTATCATCTAGCAAGACTGACTCCCAATTTAAGAAGTTTGCAATTTGATTACAACATGCTCCAACTAATTAAAGCTTTTTTTCAATTGTTGACTATCCTTAATAAGTGTCAACATATTATGGTCTTGTTTCATTTTCAACTTAAAAAGTTATGCATTAATCATAACATATTTTTTTTAACTCTTTCAATTATATATTTTTTTATGATCACACATCTTATTTCCATAATACAATACATATTAGCCTCGTCAATCAAAGGTAAATTTGAAAATGTGAGTGAAGAGGCTTATGCCTATCAATCAATTATTTTAGACTTCACCATTGTATAATTTTGTCTAGGAAACCTATGTATTTTTACTTATTGGCAAATCATGCCTTATCTCATATCGATTCCGAGTATGAAATGTGCCCGTATTGAAATTGGGTACAAAGAACTATGGGTGCATCTAAGAATTATTTTTTGCATGTCTAAAATGAACCCAACACTATTGTTTTGTTTCCAAATGATTTCCTTGTTGACATGGTGATTCCAAGTTGATTCGAGGTTGCCTCTAGGTATTTTGTATAATTTTAATAACTTTTTGAGATGTGAAAAAAGATTTTAAAATACCCTAAAATGTGTGATGTGATTCTATTAAACATAAAAAATTTACTCATAATTTCCAAGAAGGAACAATATCTACGCATTTGTATGAGGATGCAAATATGTAAATGTTTGTTTACAAATGCATGTAAAAAAATTGCTAAGTCTTAATTTCCAAATACATGTCACATATATCATTGTCATAAGAATGTGAAATTCAATTCTTCCAATACTGCATCTACCCCTTATATTATATCTATATCAAGAACATTTGATGTGAACAATTGTAATAATATGTATGTGTTGGTTTAGATGCATGCATATGCAAATTCACTTCTCTAACCACTCCATTTTTCACTTATATTGAATTGATATCATGTACATTTTCTTTACTACTTTTCTCCTACCATAATTAGTAATTTGATCTAACATTTCCAAAATGCAAACATAAAGTATATCTTCCTATTGGCATATCCATTGCACCTCATTGGGGTGCAAGCGCTAGTTTAATAATATCCATCCTCGCTACATGAGCAAAATTCTTAGCATAATCAACACCATCCAATTGAGCTTTTAGATTTTGCATTATCAATTACTTCTAAGTCATTAAACACAAGTGTATGAGATTTTTTTTTTTGTTAAATTTTTTAAAGTAATCACAAAGTTTTTGTCCTCTTTATTAGGGGTCTATTGTGCTCTTTTATCAAAGGTGATATCTCTATTTATTACTATATTTTAATTAACACAATTAAACAATCAATACAATTTATTTTCAAAACCATAATTGATTAAAATTTATTTGAGGTTGTTACATTTAACTTTGTCATTTTTTCTCTTAACATGTGTGCACATGAACAATAGATCCAAACACTTTCAGATAAGCAACTTTTGGTGCAATTCTAAACCAAGCTTGATCAAGATTAATTCCATGAACTACTGTAGCACTTCTATTGAACAAATAGTCTGCTATAGTGACTTTCTTCGCCCAAAACTTTTATCTGGGTTATTTTATTTCAGCACGCTCCTAGCTTTTCAATAATATTCATATCTTCCTCTCAGCAACATCATTTTTCTATGGAGTGAAGGAAGTAGTAAACTCTCTCTAAATCCCAAGATATCTACAAAATCCTAAAACAAATCTGATCTTGAGAGAACTACTACCTTTCCTACAAAGAAGACTTAACTACAACATGATATTTGTATTTTTATCATACAAAAACACCAACATCAAACTACTTACAAGATTAAACATGTTTTTTTATTATTATCATCATTGAGACTAGTGTCTTAAGCTATAATGGATCCTCAATTTTAAACAACAATGGTGAGTATTGTTAGATTATTGTCATGGATGTCCAAGTCAAGTTTATGGCTAATTATTGGTGATTCCATTGTGCCAAATTTATGGCACTATTGTCAAGATATTTTTGGGTAAGGAGTTAATTACTTTGTGAAAATAATAATTTGTTCTTTGCATGGGCCAACCCATGTCTAGTGCTTCTTCGTTGTATTCAAAATGCAAATTAATTATTGTTTCTATGGAAATGACTTCCCCCCTTCTTGGTTGCCCCATTTTTTTATGTCATAGCCGAAGCAATATTTTTAAGCTTTTCTCTGGAGCTAAGAACCAATCGAGTACACTTGAACCCAAGACCTCCCATGTAGGAGGCTTACTAACCACTATTTTGTGGGGTCATCCCCTCTTGGTTGTCCTATTTTAAGAAATTAAAATAAATTAATTAATTTTCTTTGGGTGTCCCAAGAGGGATGGCCCCCTTGATATGGGTGCCCCCTTGATATGAGCACCCATATTGGGCAAGTAAAATTTAAATAAATAAAAATCATTTGTTGTTGGTATGGTTGACACCCTTGGAAGAGTCACCTCCCATAGATAAAGAGATGCTTTGGCAAGTATAAATAAAAGTTTGAAAGAGGTTTAAAAGCAAGCAATTTTTAAGTAATGGCATTTGTATGTGTAAATGATGTTCAATTTACATTCAATATGCAAGTTATATTCTAGTTGATATTATCTTGTTCTATGTATTACTGATTTAAATATAAATCTAACTATCTTCTTTTGTATGGCAGGTGAGAGGAGCATTTATTAATTTCGATGTCCTTTCTCACAAATGCCATTTGATATATATATAGAAAGTTGGGTGCGATCAAGCAATGCCTTGACCGGTCATGACCGATCAAGACATTACTTGATCGTACCCCTTTGCTAATTATATTAATAACAAACGGTACATATTAACAATCGATGCCAACCGATATATGTTTACCTTAACAACCGATAACTATCGATGTATGCTTAACTTTAACAACCCAAAAGCAATCGGTGCTTCTTTACCTTGCCACTCGATATTAATCGATGCACATATAACCCGATATCAATCGGTGTCAATTTATATTAACACCCGATACTAATCGGTGTTTGGTTAATTCGATAATCATTTGTTTACTATTGAATATGTTAACCAATATAAATCGGATTGCATTGGTTAGCCCGATTTAGTAATTGGTGAACACAAATAATGTTGTGGGATGATTATTGATATTAAGCATTTGATCAAACTAAGTAGATTAATTATATACAAATGAAGAATGGTTATCAAGTGAAGGATTAATTGCTTGAAGGTTTTCATCATAATTATTGACAGGATAAATGATTGAATGAGAGACTTCATTTATCTCTCATTCAATCATTTATCTTACTGAAGCTATCATTCATTAACACTCCCTCTTAGCTAGGTAATATAAATGCAAACAATATATTCAAGCATCACAATTCAAATGATAGTTAGCATTCTTCACTCAATCTGACTCTCTAGAAAATCATATCACCTAATCACATGATATGAACTATCACCTAAACATGTGATACAAATTTCCATCACGTCAATCTTGCGATGACAAGATATCACCTAAGCATGTGATATTAGTATTGCCTAAACATGCAATACTTAAGGATAATCATATGAGAAGGATTAAATTCTCATCTTATCCAAGTTGTGATACGTGCACTAACACTTATACAAATGTTTTATCACAACACAATCATGGCACATCCATGAGACACCAAAGATCTAACATGATAACTGGTTTGGACATCATAAGATCGTCACCTTATAATGTCTACATACAAGTGTTCATTACCTTGAGAGATCATCACCTCTTAGATAAGAACCCAGGGGATAAAATCCAAAATGTCCTATCATGACAAATAAGTTTACACATTAAACATCTTATTGATATGCAAATACAGATTTACAAAGTAAATTACCTTTCTATCATACCTAAACCTTTTCTGAAGTGATCAACCTTCACTTTGGAAAGAGGTTTGGTCAGGATATCTACAGTTTGGTCTCCTGTACAAACATATTCTAATTGGATCACATTCTTGTCTACCATATCTCGCACATAGTGGTATGAAATCTCAATAAGCTTGGATCTGTCATGGAACACTGGATTTATTGAAAGTTTTATGCAGCTCTGATTGTCACAATGTATAACAGTGGGTTTCATAGGCTCTCCAAACAACCCCACAAGAAGCTTCCTAAGCCATACTGCTTCTCGGGAAGCCATAGAAGCTGCAATGTATTCTGCCTTGGTGGAGCTTTGAGCTACTGAAGACGGCTTCCTCTCATATTTAAGACCAAGGTTTAGGGTACCTTGTAGGTATCTCATGATGTGCTTTACTGCAACCAGGTGTGTCTCCTTAGGTTCACACATGAACTAGCTTAAGGCATTAACTGCATAACAGATATCTTGCCTTGTATTCACTAGGTACATCGAGGACCCAATCATCTGTCTGTATTGAGTAGAGTTAGTGGGTTGTGACTCTGTTGTTGCTTCCTTAAGTTTATGTAAATTGGTTTCCATAGGGGAAGTCATGGGCCTACTGTAGACACCTAAAATTAATATTTAATTAATTTAAGCCTATCAACATAATTAATTAATTTAATTGTGTTATCCTTATTCTTCTCAATATTAATTAAATCTAATTTAATTAATCCTGTCACTATAGTCCAATAATTAATTTATCAAATAAATTAATTATCCCCCTATTCTTCTAAAGTCATCTCAATAATTATTTCCTCTAAACCCACTCAGTTAATTAATTCTAATTAATTAACCTAGTCATGTGATTCCTACAAATCACCTTTTCCTAATCCCACTTATCCTAATTAATCCTTCTTGAATCTCTCATAATCATGCTTATCATTATCCCTCAATTTTTAAATCCCACTCATGTCACATCAACATTGAGTCTCTCAAAGAAATTCAAATTTCTTTGATTCCCTCAATGCATCCTTATTTTGGAATTTTTAATTCCTCAAGTTTGAAATTTGAAATTCAAATTTCTCCCCCCTTTTCCAAAGGAATTTTATATTCCTGTTTATTTTCCCAAGACACTCTTGATCCATGCCTTCTCTCTCAAATCAATCTCAACCCTTCATAATCAAATCAATCTTGGCCCTCCATTGGCCTCCTCCAATCTATAAATTGGAGCTTATTATCCTCACAAAGGGATCCACTTCTCATGCATAGACATGTTGCTCTATTCTCCTCTCATCTTCTTCTAATCCTCTCTCAAATCTATCAAATTCATAATCCATCACTCAAATCCAATAATCCACTTACCTTGTTGAGCATTTGGAGAGCATTCCACATCCATCAAGAAGGAGCCCATTCAATCAAGTTGAAGAGAGACGCTATTCAACTTCACCAAAGGCTCAATTCGAAGGAGAAGGTAAAAGGTTTGCAAGGTATATCTTCATGTTTTTATGTGGTTATATGTGTGTGTGGGAAATGTGGGCGAATAAAATTAAATATATGAAAATTTAGTTAAATACAAGTCCACACACACACACGACTTCTTGGTGCAAGCTATGGAGTAACGACGTGTTACTCAGCTTCCCAAGGAGGGTCCCATGGTTCTCTATCTCACAATGTCCCTCAAACCAATTTTTTTGCTCTCAGATTACTGAGCAAAATGGTTTAGGGATGGCAAATATGAGAACGAGAGATTCTTAGATAGATTTTAGTATGAGATGTGTTTTAAGCTATGTATGATGCTAAAATGCAATAATCTAACTGATAAGATGACAAGATTAGTATGAATACTATCCTAGCATACTATATTTAGTCTATGATTGAACTAAAATGATAAAGAAAATAATCTAAGCATGCATATTAGTCTATATTCCTAATTTAAAGAGAGGCTAAATGATGAGCATAAAATGATATGAAAGCTTGAAAGAATTTGAGCATAAGTGTGATGCTTCAAATTTGAAAGATGATTGTTTTAAAATGGAGGAATGAGAGCTCTATTTATAGCACAAACAGGGCAATGGATGGTCAAGATTGAATGGTTTAATCAAGGGCCAAGTTTGAAAGTTGGGGATCCATGTGCACAATTGGCAACAATAAAATAGTGACAAATGTCAACACAGGATTGGGTTGAGAGAAGAGGTTGGAGGCATTAAAGGCCTGAGAAGACCTCATGGTTATCTAAAGACTAAGGGTCAAGTCTAAATTAGGTTTACCCACTGGATTAAGAGTTAATCCAAGAATAAACCTTTGTGCAAATGATTAAGAGATAATCATGGTCAAAGCATTAATGGCCTGATGAGACCTTTGGATTGGGTAGAGGTTGAGTCAAAACAAATGTTTTAACCATGTGGGAGAGTTTGAATTAACCATTAATGGTTATTGGAGACTTTGGGGATTAAGTGGTTGAAGGTTGGAAGCCTTCAATGGTTTTCAAAGACTTTAAGGGTTTTGGTGGTTGAAGGTTGAAAACCTTTAATGGTTATCAAAGACTTTAAGGTTTTTGAGAAGTGACTTCCCTTTGCTTAGGGATGTGACAAAGTTTAGAGGAGGGTTAGGTTAATTTAGAAGCGATTAGAAGATTCTAGAAGGGATTAGGAAGGGGTTTGGGATTTTGCAAGTGGATGGGGGATAATAGGATTTAATTGAATTAATTGATTTTCATTCAATTTGGTTATAATTTGGAGAAATTAAATAAATTTGATTTATTCAATTTAGGATAACTATTTAATTAAATTTGAATTTAATTAAAAGTAGCTAGGGGGATTTAATTGAATAAAATGATTTATTCATTAAATGGTATAGTGAATTTTATTTAAATAAATTGAGTAATTTACTTAATAAAATAGAAGAATGTGGATAATTTAATTAAATAGGGAAATGAACATAAAATATTCATTTAGGAATATGGTCATTTTTATACGTCTACATTTTGCCCCTCTTTGAAGTGACGTGTATGCACATGTTATTTCAAAGAAAATGATGTCTTATTATGATTTATGATTAAATGCAATTTTTGTGTCGCTCCTTTAATTTGCCAGTCGTGCCCCAGATTTGATGTGATGCCCCAGATTTGAGATTTGATGGTGATGCCCCCTTGGGAGATGAATCAATTTTTTTGAAATTTTTTTAATTTAAATTGATGAAGTTCGTATGATGTGTATGATTTTGTGCAGGTAAAAAGTGTGCAGATTGATTCATCTTCCGATAAGTTACAACTATTTTGGTATAGGGGAGACCGCGACCATATTACAGGTCCATACGGCTAACCCTAATTTCATTTTCCTCCTATAAAAGGGGGAAAGGGCTTGATTTAAAGTCATTTGTGCTTTGTTGACTTTTGAAGAAAGAAAATTTGCTCTAGAGAGAAAATGCCTATTCCCTATCACAGACACCGTTTTGAGCGCGTTCGGAGGTACCGGAGACCAGTAGCGCGTGGACCACCAGTAAGTCAACGTTTTTGACCCCTTTTTGATTTTTTGTTTAGTCGTTTTTAGTCATTTTTTGAATTTCAAAGTTCGGATATTTCGTTTTAGCGCGTCTAGGGTCAACAGTAGCGCATACAAAGTGTAGAATAGCGCATCAGATTTAAATTTAGAAGTTGCGTCCGAAAATGTTAGTTAGCGCATAGGATTAGTAGGTTAGCGTGTGTAGATAAAATAGCACATGCAAAGGCTTGGGTAGCGTGTAAGGGAAATAGGGTAGCGCATAGGTATGACCTAGCGCATAGGAGCTGCCGGGGTTCGCATAGGCAAGGGGGTTTAGCGCGTAGGACTAACCTAGCGCATAGGGCTAAAAGGGTAGCGCCTAGGAGGGATATATTAGCGCGTAGATAGGTTCTAGTGCATAGGACAGATTAGGTAGCGCAATGGAAGAAAAGAGTAGCGCGTAGATATAGTCTAGCGCATAGGACATATAGATTAGCGCATAGGTCAAGCAGCTTAGCGCGTGGGTTTGTTTTAGCGCATCCGAAATTTTTTTTGCAGTTTTGACCAAATTTGAAAAGTTGTGTTTTTGTGTGCCTATCGCGTTTTGATGCATTTATCCAAGATGAGTATTTGTATAACTTGTTTTGATGTGCAATTTTCCAAGTTATGTATAGATATCAAGCTATTGTTTTGATCAGAATATGATGTATTTGCGTTGTCTGTTTCAAGTTCAATTTGTGTGAAAGCTTGAGTTGTTTTACAAGCCGATATGGGTTGGAAACTTGAGTTGTTTTACAAGCTGATATGGGTGGGAAACTTGAGTTGTTTTACAAGTTTATGTGATTGTGGTACTTGAGTTGTTTTACAAGTTTTGATATGGTTTTTGAGAACTTGAGTTGTTTTACAAGTTGATATGAAATGATAGGATGTTGAACTTTGATTGTAGATGAGCAAAGTGTTTCATGTTTTTGATGTAAGTTTTATTTTGATATCTTTGTGTTGATGTGGAAACTGATATTGGATATGTTTTGTTTGCTGACAGGAGCGATTGGGTATTGTGCAGTCGAGGGAGAGATTCCCGAGACCATGGATGCTAATACTACGTCTGTCACAGGCAGATTTGGATATAATAGAGAGATGTGGATTGACCTCGCTTCTCGATATGCCTCGGTTCACTGTGAACCGGGGACTTTTGACAGCATTGGCAGAGAGGTGGCATAGTGATACGAACACCTTTCATTTTGCCACTGGAGAGATGACAGTGACACCGAAGGATTGCTACCGGATTTTGCGCATTCCTGTGGTAGGGGCCATTTTACCTTATGAGCAGTCAGAGGAGGGCGGCACAGAGACACTGCGTCGTATATTTCATGATGAGAGTGTCTGTGGCTATGAGATCCCTTGGCAGGAATTTTTGGATCTGGATTATGCACCGCTGCCATCTGTATTGGCAGGATTCATTGGGGGATTCCTTTGTCCTGATCGCAGGTCAAAGGGATTTTCAATAGGATGGGGGCTAGTCCTGGAGCAGATGGTTACATAGGGTCGGAGATTTTCGTGGGGGTCAGCGATGCTAGCCCATCTTTACAGGAGCCTTCATGAGGTAGTATACCTCAGTTACGACAGTTTGTTAGCTGGCGTGACCCTATTACAGGTATGGTGCTGGGAGCACATCCCAGCGGCGAGGCCATTGGCAGATAGAGATAGGCCCGTAGGTGCAGCATATGCCTATGGATACAGAGGCCTAGTTGTCCAGCGTAAGTTGGGCAAACTAGAGCACTGGAGGAGAGTTTTTGATGATATAGATATGGTCACCTGGAGACCGTATACAGGTTGCGAGGTGTGGGCAGAGGATGGGATAGAGATGCCTTTCGTTTTCATGACGAGGTATCTGATTGGGAGGACTCCGTTCATCATTGAGCGATTTTTGGTGACCCGAGTTTTGCGGCAGTTCGGGCGGCAGCAGGGGATTCCACAGGGAGCGTGCTTGTATGCACGGCGGCAGCAGGATGTGGCCGATTGGGGGCCAACCATTGATAGTGTCGTGGCCATAGAGGAGTTCACAAGGCTGGCAGGATAGATCTGGGATTATGCCCCAGAGATACAGGATGCAGGGATGACTAACGAGTTCGCTCATTTGTTTGCTACGTGGGCAGTAGCGAGGATCTCAGATCCAGAGGAGATGAGGCCAGCCTTTGATTCGGATGGCGAGGAGGGGGGAGATGATGGGGATGATGGAGATGACGGAGATGATGGAGGAGGTAGAGGAGCCAGAGGGAGGCGGGGTGGTAGAGGTGTGGAGAGAGTTGTACGGCAGGGGAGGATTGAGAGAGGGAGAGGAGGATTGGCTATCGGAGCCGGGAGAGACGGGAGAGTGACGGAGGTGCTAGCGGTAGTGGGGGGGTGAGGAGGAGGTGGTGAGACCAGCACAGAGGAGGAGGGTAGATATACTCCCACCTCCCATACCTAGGACAGGCCGAGTGGGAGGGGTGGCGCCAGCACAGGTACCACTGTGGGTTCGAGTGCCAAGGCATGTAGAGGATGCACAGATCCGGACCCTGCAGATTACTGTTCAGCAGCTGCAGGCGCAGATTTTGACATATCAGTGACAGATCTCGCAGTTGACCGCTGAGAGAGATATGGAGATAGAGCGGCGGGGTCGAGCAGAGGAGGCTTTAGCGACTGTGCAAAGAGCAGCGGTGGGTGGTCCTTTGAGAGACACCCTTAGAGAGCTGACACGGAGTGTCCAGGAGGCGGAGTATTACAGGCGACACTATGAGGCTGTAGTACCCAGGGACCGGTGGGTGGAGAGCTTTGCACAGTCGAGATCGAGTCGATCTCGAACTGCTGGGACACGATCTGAGAGCCGAGGTGTGACTGGGCCAGCGAGACAGGACCCTCCTGGAGATCCAGGGGCGAGCGTATCTGGAGCTAGACAGGATCCTCCTAGAGATCCAGGGGCGGGTGCATCTGGAGCGAGACCATCTCCATCCGAAGATAGTCATACTTGAGAGACAGGGTCTCTGTTGTATTTTGAGCATTGTATGCTTTGTACTGGATACAGTTTTGAGACACATTTGTAGATTTTGATCATTTTTTGAGATATATATATATATGGATGGCACCATTTTTGATCATGTGATGTGTATGTGGATGCATGTTTATGTGTGTTACTTCTTTTTCATATGATGATGTAATGTTTACATAGATGATGTAACGTATGATGCAGGATGTATGTTTTTATATGTTGTGAGATGTATCTTGAAAATGAGATGTATGTTTTAATATGCTGCTACATGTAACATGATATGATGTAAAATGATGTAATAATGATGCAAAATGATATGTAACTAATTGTAAAATGATATGCAACTAATTGTAAAATGATATGCAACTAATTGTTTGTGGAGCACCTCTCATTCGGTATTTGCCATCCGATATAACCATTTGTTTGCTTTCTTTGTAAATATCATCATGGAGCATTTATTGATTGTTGGATATGTTGAAAATTTATACAAGCATAATGGTATAATTGAACCATAATGTCCTGAGTAAAATTTACATGATTTTTGATTTTGCAAGATAGCACAAGTGTCAAGGTATAATTAAACCAGGACGATCGGAGTGCGTATTGCGTAAACATACAAGAGTAGATCATTTATATGCGTGAAATGGAATCAGGCCTTCAGTGATATGTATCACGTCTCGAGGAAAATATTCACACAGTACAAATGATGGCCTCCCAGATAGAAGACTAAGAAAATATTGTAAGTTCCTCATGATCTCTAGCTTTGAAGCTTTTTTATGAGATAAGAAGAAGATTCCAATCAATTTAAAAAGTTCAAAATGCAAAATAATCAAGACTTTTATGCGATAATGCAACATTTAGTACTTCAGAAAATCATCCATCCTTGAGATTCTTGTGTATTGTTTTTGTTGTAGTTGTTGCGATGAAGTGTAGTTGTGTTTGTTGGATGTCATGCGTCTGGGTTTTGCAATAGTTGGAATGTCTTGAATGTTTGCAAGTGTTTTGAACAAGTTAATGCCCCTAGCTGAGTGTACCTCTGGATATGTTTATGTACAGTGATTTCCAAGCCATGGTGGAATGTGATAAGAGAATAGATATAGATGGATAACTCAGGATAGTGACTACGCTAAGTATGTCCTGAATGGATATATGCTAGGTGTCGGGCGATGGCCGATAGTGTTTTGATGGATAAAATGGCATGAATCTAGATAAAGGAGCCGGTCTTTCACAAGGGTGCCTATTTACCAGGTTTTCACCATTTGTTTTTATTGTACTTTGTATTTTTGCTTTTTGTGGATTTTTTTGATTTTTTTGTTTGTTTTTGGCTTTTTCCGTGCACTAGGCTATCCTAAGTATAGTACTTCTTCAGATGAATGTTGTTAGTTGGATCATCGAGCACATCTCCTTCAGAATTTGTTAGCTGATAGGCACCTGATCCATAGACTGAGATGATGACATAGGGACCCAACCAGTTAGGTTCAAATTTCCCTTTCTTTTCTCTATCTTGCTGATTTCTGGGATTTTCTTTGAGGACTAGATCACCAACCTTGAAGTTACGAGGAATGACCTTGTGATTGTAGCTCCTGCACATGTGTTGCTGATATGCTTTGAGATGAGTATAAGCATGTTGGCATCTTTCATCTAATAGTTCCAGTTCTTGCAGTCGGTTAACTCGATACTCTTCATCGGGGATTAAACCTTTCAAAGAGAGTCTAAGAGATGGAATTTCTACCTCCAAGGGTAAAATAGCCTCTGATCCATATACCAATGAATATGGTGTTGCTCCTGTAGGTGTGCAGATGCTGGTCCTGTATGCCCAAAGTGTTGGATTGAGTTGTACGTGCCAATCTTTGCCTGCATCATTCACTATTTTCTTGAGGATTTTTAGGATTGTCTTGTTAGATGCTTCTGCTTGACCATTTCCCTGCGGATAGTATGGTGTAGAAAACCGATGTTGGATTTTGAATTTTTCACATAGTTCCTATACATCTTGGTTTTTGAAAGGTCATCCATTATCTGTGACGATTGAACTTGGAATACCATATCTGCAGATCAGATAATTTAGGATAAAAGAGGCAATTTGTTTCCCAGTCACTGTGGTTATGGGAACTGCTTCTATCCATTTGGTAAAGTATTCTGTGGCAGTTATAATGAACTTGTGTCCATTTGAAGATGAAGGATGTATTTTGCCAACCAGGTCTAGTCCCCACTGACAAAAGGGCCAGGATGTTGTAAATGGATGCAGTTCCTGTGCTGGTGCATGTATCAGATTGCCATGGATCTGGCATTTAGGACATTTCTTGGCGAAATGATATGAGTCTTTCTCCATTGTAGGCCAGTAGTATCCCATTCGTAGAAGCTTTTTAGCAAGAGTAGTGCCACTTGAATGTGTACCACAAATACCTTCATGAAGCTCATGTAAAGCTGAATCGGAATCATTACGATCAAGACAACGAAGAAGAGTACCATTTAGACCTCGATGATATAAGGTATCAGCGGTAAGGGTGTAACGAGCAGCTTGGCGGATAAAGTTACATTTTTGGTTACGAGATTGGTCGATGGGTAAGATATTATGCTTGAGGTAGTCGTATATTGGTCCATATAACAGAGAATCTGAACCGGTCAAGGCATATATAACCTGGGATTCAGAGTGGTCATAGGCGGGGGAGAACAGTTGCTCTACCAGGAACTCATAACAACTCTGTTGTTCTGGAATTTGTAGTAATGAAGCGATCGTAGCCATTGCATCGACTACTTTGTTGTTCAACCTTGGTATTTGTTCAAAGGTGATGTGCACAAAATACTGTTTGAAATCATCCACCATCCGTTTGTAGGGTAGTAGCTTGTCGTCCTTTGTCTGATAGTTGTTGTTGATTTGATTGATGACCAATTGTGAGTCTCCGTAGACTTTTAATTCTGTGATTTTCCATTCGACAGCCATTTTGATGCCTATGAACAATGCTTCATATTCAGCCACATTATTTGTACATGGAAACATAAGCCTGTATGATCTCGGCATAGTGTGTCCTTCAGGGGTGATGAATAGAATGCCGGCCCCTGAACCATGTTGTGTATAGGATCCATCAAAGTATAGGGTCCATTGTTTGGAGGAAAGAGCAAAAATGTCCCTGTCTGGAAATTCAATGTCCATGGTTTGTTTTCCTGGTAGCGGTGCTTCAACCAGTTGATCTGCAATTGCTTGTCCTTTGATGGCTCGTCTTTCTGTGTAGTGGATGTCAAATTCACTGAGAATCATGACCCATTTAGCCAATCGGCCCGTGAGAGCTGCCTTGCTGAGTAGATACTTGAGAGGATCAATTTTGGCTACTAGCTTGATAGTGTGTGCTAGCATATAATGTCGGAACTTTTGAGATGCAAAAACCACTGTTAGGCAAGCCTTTTCAATGAATGTATAATTGAGTTCATAGCCATTCAATGTTCTACTGATGTAATATATGGCGCGTTCCTTTCCTTGTTGATCTTCTTGTGCCAATAGCGCCCCCAGTGAAACATCTGTTGTTGAGATATACAATATAAGAGGCTTTCCTGCAATTGGTGGTACTAGAACTGGTGGATTCATCAGGTACTGTTTAATTTGGTAAAAAGATTTTGCACACTTAGTCTCCCATCTGAATGGTACATTTTTGTGTAGCAAGTGGTTAAATGGCAGACTTTTATCTGCTAGTTGAGCGATGAATCGCCTGATTGATTGAAGTCGTCCTTGTAGAGATCGAAGTTGACTGATATTCTTTGGTGGTGGCATATCCATGATGGCTTGTACCTTTGCTGGATCAACTTCAATACCTTTAGCTGAGATTATGTAGCCTAGTAACTTGCCTGATGTAACCCCGAAGACACACTTCTTAGGGTTGAGTCGGACTTGGAATTTCTGCAACCGATCAAAGATCTTTGTTAGGATGCCGAGATGTTCAGCTCTGGTGAAAGATTTTGCTAGTAAATCATCCACATAGTCTTCCATAAATGTGTGCATCATATCATAGAATATGGTTGTCATTGCTCTTTGATAAGTTGCACCTGCATTCTTTAAGCCAAAAGATATAACATTCCAACAGTATGTTCCCCAAGGACAGGTGAATGTTGTTTTGTCTTGATCTTCAGGAGCTATTTTGATTTGATTATAGCCTGAGAAACCGTCCATTAAGGAGAGCATTGCATGGCCTGCTGTGAGATCTACAATTATATCAATACTTGGCAGAGGAAAGTCATCCTTTGGACAAGCTTTATTGACATCTCTGAAGTCAGTGCATATTCTGATACTACCATCTGGTTTTGACACTGGAACAATGTTGGAAATCCATTCTGCATAGTCAATAGGTCGAATGAATCTGACATCTAATAATTTCTTTAATTCCGTTTTGACCATGAGTGCTACCTGTGGATTCATCTTTCGTAGCTTTTGCTTGACTGGCTTGACTCCTTTAGAGATGGACAAGTGATGCATGATTAGGTGTGGATCTACTCCAGGCATATCAGCATATGACCAGGCAAAGTTAATTTGTTGTCCTTTAAAGAAGATGATGAATGCCGATCTTTCCTCCTCTGTCAGAGATTCTGCAAGGTGAATGTGTCTGGCTGCTTCTGTGGTACCAATGTTGATTGATTGAGTGGGCTCAATCAGTATGGGTGATCGTTCATGAAAATGTTCAGGAAGAGTATCAAGTCTCCCATCGTTAGGTGCCTTAAAAATATTTTCACCCTCAGATGCATCCTTTATTTTTACCTTTTTAGGATCTATAGCTGCCATTAACTGGTTTTCAGCATTAGATTCATTATTTGATTCATTTTTGCGACTGAGAGACTTGGCACTCCTTGAAGAACAGACATCGTTATTTTTTTCACTGGTAGAGCCTGTTTCGGGATTTACGGTACATAGGTAATGGATAATAGATTCATCATTTGGAAAAATTGGTATATCATGAGTCTCAGGTTCATTCCAGTCGATGAGATCAGGGAAGACAAGTGGTAAGGAATTGTTGGGTGGGTCAAGTTTAGCTACTGTAAGTGTTAGGATAGAGTTATCATCGTGATGGGTCTTGGTTTTAAAGAAGTCTAGGGTTTCATCGAGGTCTTCGATGGTATCATCTTCTACATAGACTTGTTCGTAATATTTCTGTTTGCTTTCCTGAACGTCATATATATGTTGTGGTCCAAATTCAAGAGGTCTATCCTCTGCATTATGTTCTTCTTGAGAAATGGATATGAAATCAATATCATCTGGGATATTTGTAGTAGTATCAGAGCAGGTACCCCATTCATATTCATTTGAATCTGTCTCATAGGCATCATCCCAAATTCTATCTGTGCTGCAAACAGGTATGTTGTATGGCAAAAACAAATCTTTGATGATGGATACTTTTTTGATATTCTGTGTTGATTCTGTATCTGATCCATCTTCCACGGTCTGGATTTGTTCATAGATCATGCTTCCTCGGGGAGGAATGATAGTTTCTTGTGATGACATGATTTGTTTTTGAGCCATGGGTATGTTAATATGAGCCACTGCTGCAGATATGGCCTTCTTATGATTTAAAAGCTTTCCCTGATGCAACTTCTGATCTTGACGTTCTCGTGCCTTACGGATTGTTTCAGCTAATTCAAAGAGTGCTTCCTGCCAGGATTCTTCCTTGTACTTCTTCTTTTCCTTCCATTGAGGTTTTACATTTGTGTGTGGCCGCCGTTTCAGTAGGAAAGTGAATTTAGAACCTAATCCTGCTTTATTTCTACTAGGTTGTGAAGGAAGATCTATAGGTTCAGTGACTCCTTCTTGGCGTTTCCCAATAGGTCCTTTACCGCCATATCCCATTTGTTTCATGATCAAGTAGCCTTTTCCATACAGGTGCGTCGGTAGAACAATGTCTAGAGCGACTGCTCTATTAGCTTCTTCTTCATCTTTGTATAGCCAGTTAAGAACGTCCTTATCTTCTGATTCATGTGCTAGAGTCCCCAATTGGATGAAGGTACCATCAAATTTAGTTATGGGCTGAGTTGCCAGATGTGTTGATATAGTAGGTAAACCATGCGATCTAGGTGATGTTGGCAATCTGGTCAAACATAAAGGTTCCATAGAATATTCGCCCATGCCTTGGTCTTTGATTTGCATTTTTTGTTTGAAGTCTCCCCATAAGGAGTTGGATTTTGCTGTTGGTGGATCGGATGTTGAAGATCGCTGCTTTTCTCTGTTATAAGGAACCAAACTGTCTTGGGCTGCCCCCATTGCGTTGCAATGTTGAAATGGATTGTGATCAGCTGATATGGAGATTTCCTGTCCATCATAAGGAAACTTGACACACTGGTGATATGTAGAAGGTACTGCTTGCATTTCATGTATCTAGGGTCGGCCTAATAAGATATTGTAGGTGAGATCAATATCTAAAACCTGACAGATAGTATCCTTTTGCACTGGTCCTACTTGAATAGGTAATATCATTGTTCCTTTAGAGGACCTTTCCTCATCATCATATGCTTTTATGGTAATATTTTTACAAGGATCAATAGATTCTTCTAAGAAGCCTAGTGCACGGATAAGTTTTAAAGTACATATATTAAGTCCGGCTCCTCCATCTATTAAGACTCTTTTGACGCGGTGTTTGCAAACAATGACTTCAATATGTAGAGGAGTATTATGCGGGTGACTCAATGAAGTATTATCATGTTCTGAGAAGGTGAGGTTATGAGATTCTGTCATATGGGCAACCATGGCTTGGAATCTGTCTGTATCCAGATTTTGAGGTACATTTGTTTCCAATAGCGCTTGCTCTAATATGTCTTTGTGTTTTGGAGATAGTTTCAATAATTCCAGGATAGATATCTGAGCTGGAGTCTTGCGGAGTTGGTTAACTAAGTCGTATTGGATCTTTGGTGTGGTAGTTGGAGGTGCAGTGTGCCCCTTCAAGACATATTTCTGAGTCCGGGTTGTTACATTGACAGATTCATGATCATGTCTATCTCGAATGGTTATAACATAGACTTGATGGTCTTCAGCTGATATGTGGTTGATTGTGTTGTTGTAGATGTGATTAATACGAGCTCCGCATGTATCATTTGAAGTTGATGCTCCATCTTTGTTATAATTTGGGAGAGGATTTTTGAAGGCTTCGTGATCATTATTTGTTTTGAGACCATCCACCGTTAAGTCACCTCGATCAATCATGTCTTGGATTATGTGTTTCAATCTCATGCACTCGTTTGTTCTATGACCCTTGTTGCGATGGAAATCACAATAGTGTGAGTCATTCCACCAAGGTGGTTTGATTGGGGGTTCATAATTGTTGATTGGAGGTAAAGAAAGAATCTTGTTTGCCAACAGTTCTCTGAATGCGGACTCTAATGATTGGCCCAGTGGTGTGAAGATACGCTTTTGGAAATTGTTGGTGTTGTTGCGTGAATTGTTGTTAGGTCCTAGATTCAGGTTTTTGTTTTGATTATCGTTGGCGTTGTTGGTATTGAGTTGTCCTTGAGCATTGTTTGGTGCATATGTGTTAGCACTGGGAGTAGCATTTTTAAGATTTTTCATATTTTGAGTATGTCCTGATAAGGCAAGCACTGGTTGTTTAGATTTGGGATCATATGATTCATTGTTGCCTTCGTTTTTGTTTCGCGTCCAAAATCGAGATTTGTCAAGATTGGTATTGTTTTGGTTATTGTAGTTTGATGAGTTTGTTCCTTCCTTGTAGAACTTGAGTGTTCCCTTTTTGACACAAGCTTCCTCTACTTGAATGCCATTTTCAATCAATTTGGCAAAAGATGGTATGCATTGAAGTTTGAGTCTGTAACTCATTTCGCTATGTAAGTTATCAATGAAGATTTCCATTTTCTCTTTTTCAGGAATATCTCGAGGATATCTTGATACCATGTGTCGCCAATGTTGAAGGAATAACATGAATGTTTCGTTGTTCTTTTGTTTGGTGTTGCAAACATCTAGCATGGTTATGGCATGTTGGATGTTGTAAGAAAAGTGGGTGATGAATTTGTTAACCAATTCGTCAAATGATCTGACAGGTGGTGTAATCTTGGATAACTATTCCATTGTTTGTCCTCCCAAGCTTCTTGGGAACAACCTCATCAGATAAGTGTCATCATGAGCAAATTCAAGACTCATGGTGCAAAATTCTCGAACATGATCCCGAGGATCACTTTTCCCATCATATTTATCAAATTTGGGAACATCTGAGTTTGGAGGAAAAGGTACCATGTTTAATCTTCTATCAAATGGATAAGGACAAATTTTGTTTATAGAATACCGCACTGTTGTCCCTTGTTGCATATCTTGTATTTGTCTTTGCAACATTTGCATTTGTTGAGTAAGAGCAACCAAGGGCGCATTATCTTGCCGAGGGAAGAGTTCTTCCCTTGCATTTGTTCTTAACTAAAAAGGTGTAGTAAATGGTATGTGTGGTTCTGGGGTTTCGAATGCAGGTACTCGCATTTCTGGTATATGTTGCTCTGGAATATGTTGTTCAGGTATGCGAGTTTCTTCTTCTCTTTGTCGTTCTTGATATGTATATTGTTGAGACCCGGTTTGAAAGACATTTGCGTCGAAATCTTCAGGAAGTTTGACGCCTTTACTTGTAAGCATGAGTAGATATTTTTCTTTGTCATTTTTCACGAGTTTTTCAATGAGTTTTTGGAATGAAGGATTTTCTTGACATTCCTGAAGAATTGCGTCAGTAATTTCAGGCTCTTCTGAGGATGGAACTTCAAAAGGATTTGATAATCTGCGATTCATACTTGATTTTGCGGGTGTCTCGCTTTGTTTGTTTCTTTGAGAGCGAGTGATAGGCATTTCAATAGAAACTTTCAGTGATGAAAGGAACAAAGTCCTCGTTGATGTTTTGCTCGGGTGTTGGTGGTTCTGGTCGAGATGTGTGATATGTGATGCACTCGTCGGGAAGGAATGCTGGATTGATCTTTCCTCCGCGGTTTATCTTTTGATTAAAAGCAGACTTTTGACAGTATGCTCTTGTTTTCAGGGGTTCTTTGTCAAATTCACTGGATTTGTTTTGGATATAACGTTTGACGTGATGAAGAAATACCCAATGGGATTTGAAGAGTTGACGATTGATGTATAAAAATTTATTTCTCTTGATGAATTTGGAAAAGCTAGGTTGTTGTTTCTTCAACGTGATGTTACGATAGAGGTTCTTTCTTCTCAGAATAAGGGGATTAGTCATGCATGAGTGATCAATGATTTCCTTTGATTTGTTTGGATTTAGTTGATTCTTGTTTTAAAAATTTCAAATCTTACTTTATCAGAATGAAGGTTTAGATGCCCCTTCACGATAAAGCGTGTCAAATGATATGGATAAGAAGTTTCCCGATCTGGAAATTGGATTTGACAATTTGAAAATTTTTAGACAAGTGTTTGTGAGATAAAATCCGTAAGATGTTAAAGGATTTGATTGATACTAATGATGAAAATGTTCCAGATTATGATAGGAGAGACGTCCTCTATTGTGCGATTCGTTTCAGATTTTGACAACTTTGTTTGACACAAATTTAACCTTGAGAAAAGTTTTTAACTGTTTGTTTTTGTCACTCTGGTTTGATAAAAGATGATTTTTGATGAAAAACTCTTTTTAAAATATTTTTGAAATTTTCAAAAATTTTCAGTTTTTAACTCTCTGTTTTTCGGCCTTGGCTCACGCGCTAAAACAGAGGTTGGATGCGCTACTGAATTTTCTCGATGCGCTAATCTGCCCCTATACACGCGCTAAAATTTGGAGTTTGGAAATTTTTTGCTTTGATAGTTTAAAAATCCACGCGCTAGACTAAGCGTGACACACGCTAACTATTTTGGTTTATGCGCTAAAACATTGATTCTACGCGCTAGGATGTTTCTTTGACGCGCTAAAATTTAGGCTATTGAAAATTGCTGTTAAGTTCGTTTGGAAAAACTACGCGCTACACTGTGCTTCCTACGCGCTAACTGTTTTCTTTTATGCGCTAGTTGTGGGTGCCTACGCGCTAGGATGTTATTTCTACGCGCTAGACTATTTTTCGGATGCGCTAAAGTATGGTTTACTATTTTTGCCTGAGGGTGAAACGCTGCTATTTTATCTGCACGCGCTAATTTGTGGTTTCAATGCGCTAATAGAAGTGTTCTACGCGCTAAGATGTTGCTATTATGCGCTAGACTGCCCTTTTTTTTCTTTTTGGTGATTTTTGTGAGAATTTTGAATTTTGAGAAAAGTTTCAAGTGTGATGGATGATTTTCTAAAATAACAAATGTAAGCACAACACACAAAGTACAATCATTTTATCTAATCTAACAGAAAGTGTATGTTCTGCGAGGATGTGTTCAAATCCCCAATGTTTTAACAGGTTGGATACAAATAAAACACTTCAGAAAGACTCTTTATTCAAGGGTCATAAGTAACATCATAGCCCACTAGTCTCGATACTCCGTCAGCTCAAACAGCCGTGTCACCCCCTAGAGGGTGCCCGTTTTTTTGCCTTTTGCCAGAAGTTAACCCAAAGTGAATTGCTTCACAATTGAGTAGTTATCTTGGGAGATATATGGTAAGTAATCTTGGGGGCGGATTCTTCCCCACCCTTGCACTATGATGTTACAAATGTTTGGATACTGACTCAGCTCAAAGTTTCTAATTCTATGGTTCGTAATCAGGCTTCCCGTTCGGCCGTCAGTGATAAACTCCCTCAGGAGGCTTCCCAACCTTTAGAACAAAGGCTTTACGTATCTTGAGGATACTGGGGGAAGGCTAATCACTGCGCGCAACCGTTGAAAAGGACTTTCATCACTTTCCACATTTGATTATAGTGGGTTGAAATTCTTGGCGTCAAAGTCGTTCCCCACTTAGGTCGTTCCCTTCACACCGGCCATAAACGGCTTTAAGAGTTGATTGCAACTCCTCAGGAAGGCAGGCCTGCTAAAGGATTTAAATGCATGAAGTACTGAAAGCGTAAGAGTGGTTTGGCTTTTTGATCACCCAGTTAAGGGGAGAGCATATACCTTCCACTTTCGAGACAAAGCAAACAATGAGGTCTTATTTTATCCTTTCAAATCAGTGATTTGCTAAAATCTATGCAGCGATGTTGCTCCACAAAAACATGATGTTCTTTTTAATCTTTAAAAGACAGATTTGCTGATCTAGAAAAGTGAAAATGGTCAACAAAGCAAAATTTTCATTTTTGGAGGTCAACAAAAGAAATCGTTTTGCTGTAAAAGTAAATTTCCTCGCTTTACCTGCAAGAAACCGTTATAACCCTGCAAACAAACAAAAAGATAAAATTGTCAGTTGATTCGGGGGACTTCTACAAGTCTAAAATTTTAATTTGGTTACAAAGAAAAAAAAAATTTGTTTTTTTTTTCTTTTTGATGCGCTACAGAACAAACTGTACGCGCTACAATATGATCCCGATGCGCTATATTTGTTTTTCTCTGCGCTATTCTGTTACTTGGATGCGCTGCTCTACGTGTTGTAAGCGCTACTCTGTGTTTTTCTTTTTCCCGCGGTCAGCTATGTCGGAAAAGTTTAAATCTGATGCGCTAATATCTGGTTTCTACGCGCTGGAAGATGTATTACAGGTGCTAAAATGTGGATGGGATGCGCTAATCTGTTAAGTATATGCACTATTATGTGTTTTGCCTGCGTCGACACCTACAGGAAAATTTGTTAAACAGCATCATGCGCTAAAGAAAAGTGTTCACGCGCTAAGACAGAGAGCCCACGCGCTAAACAATAGGCTAGAAGCGCTAAACTGTTAGGCAGATGCGCTAAAATATCTTTTCGACGCGCTGATTCTCGTTTTCCACGGACCTACAAAAATGATCAATTTCAAAAACCGATGTGTTATTTGGGGTCGGGCCCCATGGTGGGCACCAAAAATGTGTGCGGGAAATGTGGGCGAATAGAATTAAATATATGAAAATTTAGTTAAATACTAGTCCACACACACACACAGGACTTCTTGATGCAAGCTATGGAGTTAAACAGGGCAATGGATGGTCAAGATTGAATGGTTTAATCAAGGGCCAAGTTTGAAAGTTGGGGATCCATGTGCACAATTGGCAACAATAAAATAGTGACAAATGTCAACACAGGATTGGGTTGAGAGAAGAGGTTGGAGGCATTAAAGGCCTGAGAAGACCTCATGGTTATCTAAAGACTAAGGGTCAAGTCTAAATTAGGTTTACCCACTGGATTAAGAGTTAATCCAAGAATAAACCTTTGTGCAAATGATTAAGAGATAATCATGGTCAAAGCATTAATGGCCTGATGAGACCTTTGGGTTGGGTAGAGGTTGAGTCAAAACAAATGTTTTAACCATGTGGGAGAGTTTGAATTAACCATTAATGGTTATTGGAGACTTTGGGGATTAAGTGGTTGAAGGTTGGAAGCCTTCAATGGTTTTCAAAGACTTTAAGGGTTTTGGTGGTTGAAGGTTGAAAACCTTTAATGGTTATCAAAGACTTTAAGGTTTTTGAGAAGTGACTTCCCTTTGCTTAGGGATGTGACAAATTTTAGAGGAGGGTTAGGTTAATTTAGAAGTGATTAGAAGATTCTAGAAGGGATTAGGAAGGGGTTTGGGATTTTGCAAGTGGATAGGGGATAATAAGATTTAATTGAATTAATTGATTTTCATTCAATTTGGTTATAATTTGGAGAAATTAAATAAATTTGATTTATTCAATTTAGGATAACTATTTAATTAAATTTGAATTTAATTAAAAGTAGCTAGGGGGATTTAATTGAATAAAATGATTTATTCATTAAATGGTATAGTGAATTTTATTTAAATAAATTGAGTAATTTACTTAATAAAATAGAAGAATGTGGATAATTTAATTAAATTGGATTTAATTAAATAGGGAAATGAACATAAAATATTCATTTAGGAATATGGTCATTTTTATACGTCTACAATATGCATGTCATTCATGTTTTCCATGTTTTGAGTTATGTCTTTGATTTCATATGCTTCTATGTTTGATTTGCATGTTTACTAACAAATCCACCTTGCTAATCATTTTCCCCTCTTCACCTACAGTTTAGCATTCTGAATCTCTTCAAAATATCCAAGGTATACTTTCCTTGATTTAGTATAATGTTGTCAGAATTCTGACATACTTCCAATCCTAGGAAGTAATGAAGGAGTCCTAAGTCCTTCATATCAAATTCTTTGGATAGATCTTTCTTGCATTGATCTATAAGATGATCATTTCCTGTGATTAATAAGTCATCAACATATAAAATCAACATTAGCATATCACCTTTATTTCTTTTGTATTAGAGATTAGGATCTACATCATTTTTAGAGAAGCCTAGTCCTGAGAGATAGGTGTCAATTCTTTCATACCAGGCCCTAGGAGCCTATTTAAGCCCATAGAGAGCTTTCTTGAGTCTACACACATGAGACTCTGCATTATAAATTTCAAACCCTTCATGTTGCTCTAGGTAGACTTCTTCTGAGATCTCACCATTTAGAAATGTTGTCTTAATATCCATCTGGTGTGCCTTCCACCCCTTTGTTGCTACAATGGCTAATACAGCTCTTATTGATGTATACCTGGAAACAGGTGCAAACATTTTTTCATAATCTATTCCTTCCCTTTGTGAGAACCCTCTAGCTACAAATCTAGCCATGTGTTTTTCAATACTGCCATCTACAGCATGTTTGATCTTGAACAACCATTTAGATGAAACAACCAATTTTTTAGTTGGCCTAGGAACAATCTCCCAAACATCATTTTTTATAATGGACTGATACTCTTTAGACATGGCATCCTTCCATACTTGATGTTCAAGTGCATCTGATACATTGTTTGGTTCGGCTTTAGAGAGATCATTCATAAGGGCAACATAGCTAGTCAATTTATTAGGCCTTTTGCTTTCCCTGAAGATTCCTGAAGGAGAAACAAACTTCTGAGCTTCTGCTATAGTCTTGGTGGCCCATAGTGGTCTTTTCTTGAGGTTTTCTCTAGGTGGACTTTGAGTTTCATTTATAGTTTCCTCAGGATTCTCCCTCTGAAGCTCAAGCATAGGATCTCTATCTCTGCTAGGGGTGGGGATATAGACTTCAAGGTCTAGAGAGATTTGGGCTCTTTTGAATGCTAAGTCTTCTTCAAAGATCACATCCCTACTTAGTTCAATATTCTTTTGACCAGGTATATAGATCCTGTAAGCTTTGGAGGTTTCACTATATCCTACAAAGATTCCCCTTTTTCCAGAAGGCTCTAATTTTAATATTTTCTCCTTAGGTACGTGAATATAGACAGGGCACCCAAATATCCTAAGGTGGCTAATATCAGGTTTTGATTTAGTAAAGACTTCCTCAAGGGTCTTATCTTCAAGATGAGAGTGAGGACATCTGTTTTGAATATATACAATAGTGCTAGTTGCTTCTGCCCAAAGATTGATATTTAGATTCTGATAAAAAATCATAGCTTTGGCAGCTTCAACGATTGTCCTATTTTCCCTTTCAGCCACCCCATTTTGTTGAGGGTTATAAGGTATTGTTAACTCCCTCTTAATCCCTGAATTTTTACAAAACTCTTTAAATAATTCTGATGTGTATTCCCCCCCATTATCAGTTCTTAGGGTTTTAATTTTATTTCCTGTGTAGTTTTCTGTTAGTGATTTCAATTCTTTAAACCTATTAAGGATCTCTTTTGATTCTTTACATTTCAGAAAGTAGATCCAGGTTTTCCTAGAGTAGTCATCAACAAATATTACATAATACAAAAATCCCCCCAATGAAGGTACGAACATAGGTCCACATACATTAGAATGAACTAACTCTAAAATTTTACTTGTTTTCCTAGTACTATTCTGAAAATCACCCTTATTATTTTTACCTGGGGCACATCCTGTGCGTGCCCCTGAATGATATTGCTTTAACTTAGGTAGATCTGTGACAAGGTCTCCCATTGATGATAAAGCTCTAAAATTTAGGTGGCCTAGTCTTCTATGCCAGATTTCATTTCCATCTGTAGTTTCATGAATTAGGGCTAAGTTGGGCTCTGTGCATAGCTCATACAAGTAGCCTTGTCTTTGACCAATTGTTTTATCTTTCTTGATGGATGAGTTCTTTGGCCAAGCCAATACTTTTTTGTCCATAAAGGTTACTCGGTATCCATTGTCCTCTAGTGCTGATATTGAGACTAGATTTCTCTTGATGCCTGGAACATATATTACTCCTTTATTCTCTTGATGCCTGGAACATATATTACTCCTTTAAGTTGTAATGATACACCCGACTTTAGTTTGATGGTGCAAGTTCCAACTCCTTTGACTGGATGTGTAGAGTCATCTCCGATAGTTACTTCCTCATCATTCTCCTCTTTCATGGAGTCCAGTACTTCTCTGAATCCTGTAATGTGTCTGGATGAGCCATTGTTGATCACCCAAGAGTTCACCTTGTTTGATGCTTGGTTTGTGAGTGTTGAATAGAGCACATACCTCTCGGAGTCCTCTTCCCTTTTAGATTTTCCTGTTTTGGCAAATATGGCTTGCTTAGCTCTTTCTGGACATTTGGCAACATAGTGCCCAAATTTGTCACATCGGTAACACTGAATCTGAGAAAGGTCCTTCTTGAAGGTGTTCTTGCCATGACAACTTTTTCTCTTCCTGAATTGCTTCTTCTTGCTTTTCTTGTTTGAGTTCGTATTTAGAACTTGAAGATCTTCATCTATATTGTTTTGTTTGATCCCTTTCTTATTTTGCCTTGATTCCTCTTGGAGATAGTCAGCCTTTAGCCTATCAAATTTTGGGAATTCATCCCTTGCACTGATGCCTTGGACAAATGTTTCCCATATGCTAGGCAACCCATCTAGAGCAATGAGAGTTAATTCTTTACTTTGGATCTCATATCCAAGGGTTGCCAGTTCATCCCTTAGGGCAGATATTTGCATGAAGTGGGCATTGATTGATTCTCCTTTTATCATGGCTATATGATTTATTTCTCTTTTTAAAGCCAAGGTTCTACTGGCATTAGATATCTCAAAAGCATCTTCAAGTGCTTTGAACATGTTGAAGGTTTTTTCATGTTTCCTTATGATGGGCATGATATTGTTTCTTACCCCATCAATTATGATTTTAATAGCCTTATCATTCCCTTCTCTCCAAATTGCTTTGTCAGGTTCAGTCTCAGGTTCTACAGTTTCAGTCTTTACAAATGATTCGACTTTATTTTCTTTTAGAATCATTTGAATTCTGAATTTCCATGCGGAGAAGTCATCACCTCCTCCAAGTCTATCTTCAGGAATCTGATATCGTTGTCCATTGAGAGAATTGTGATGTTGAATATCTGCTTGATTTGAATTTTACGTAAAATTGAACAAAATCGGGTTCGCTTTAACTATAGCTCTGATACCATGTAAATGATGTTCAATTTACATTCAATATGCAAGTTATATTCTAGTTGATATTATCTTGTTCTATGTATTACTGATTTAAATATAAATCTGACTATCTTCTTTTGTATGGCAGGTGAGAGGAGCATTTATTAATTTCGATGTCCTTTCTCACAAATGCCATTTGATATATATATAGCAAGCTGGGTTCGATCAAGCAATGCCTTGACTGGTCATGACCGATCAAGACATTACTTGATTGTGCCCCTTTGCTAATTATATTAATAACAAACGATGCATATTAACAATCGATGCCAATCAGTTTATGTTTACCTTAAGAACCGATAACTATCGGTGTATGCTTAACTTTAACAGCCCGAAAGCAATCGATGCTTCTTTACCTTGCCACCCGATATTAATCGGTGCACATATAACCCGATATCAATCGGTGTCAGTTTATATTAACACCCGATACTAATCGGTGTTTGGTTAATTCAATAATCATTTGTTTACTATTAAATATGTTAACCGATATAAATTGGATTGCATTGGTTAGCCCAATTTAGTAATCGGTGAACACAAATAATGTTGTGGGATGATTATCGATATTAAGCATTTGATTGAACTAAGTAGATTAATTATATACAAATGAAGAATGGTTATCAAGTGAAGGATTAATTGCTTGAAGGTTTTCATCATAATTATCGATAGGATAAATGATTCCATCAAATTTGTAATAAACAACATGAAAAACCCTCATATATTTCCATGTCTTTCATTCTTACATGCATTTCATAGATTCAACTCCTAGGATTATAACACCATAAACCATAGCTTCAATACCACTTGAAAGGAAACTTGTAACCATACACATAACAGTTTCCACATAACCTAACTGATATACCAATTAAATAAATAGAAGAATCCATATGAAAAGAATAGATGACATACCCATCAAAATGACACAAAATATACCCTAGGAAAACCCTCATGAGGGAAAAACCTAGCCTCCAAAATCATCTATTATCCATGTATATCAACTATGCACCATTACAAATATAACCATGAAAGTTTTTGAAACCTTAGACATCAACAAGAACTCCACGTGAACAAGCATGTAACCACGCATCTCATTACATGCTTCCAACCTCCATATATGATAACTTTGCTTCTTGTCAAACAACTACCCTTGTCATTGTTTTATAGACACAAGCTCCAAAAAACCACCAACTGGTATTACATCAAAACCATGTGCTAATACCATGGGCTAACTACCCCATTGACCCCATATCTAATATTGGGTACATTATTAAATCTACTTTTCTCAATATTAAATAAATTTGATATAATATCCCAATATTACCATACAACTCATCAAGTGGCCTCAAAAATATTTCAAAGGAATCTCTACACTTCACACATCCATGTGCAACTCACATAATAAATAGTTATAAACATTATTATGAAAGGTGTACAACACCTATTTTCCCAACATAAAATTTATTTTTGAAGGCCATAAGTATCCTAACGATGACTTGGATGTGTACAAGAACCTTTTTCATAAGCGTAACTCTGGTAATGCTTTTGTATCCTATGCTAGGGTCCCATATATTTATTTCAATAATTCCCAATCCACCAATTTTATTATAAATTGTTAGGGTTTCAAGCAGATCCGAAGCAAATATGAACTAACAATTATATGCAGATTTAAATACAAAAGATAAAGGAATAAAATAGGACACAGATAACACAGAGATTTAACATGGTTCACCCAGGATGGGTTACGTCCACCATACACAGCCATCCAATCTTTCTTATTATCTAGCAAAAATAGTACATCAACCTTACAATGCCTTAAGCATCCCAACCGCTTATAACATGCATTTTTAGGGCAACAAACAAAGTCGACCTTTTTAGGGTTTTATTACAATGTCGGTTTTCATCAACAAAAAACATCTAAAAAAATTTTCTTGGGGGCACCAGCTGAGTGTACAGTACTTTGTTGATCAGTCACCACATATCAACAATCTCCCACTTGGAGATTGATCAGGCTCCACACCAAACAATCTCCCACTTGGAGACTGATACTAGACAACACCATTGTACTTGCAGCATCCGCTGGATAAAACACTGGGACTCGACTGGTATAAATTCCATAATTATCAATCAAGAAAACTAATAGAAATTGATGAAGAAATCAACTTCTCCTATGGAACTACCTTCATGAACATATTGGCAGGATTCTCACTTCTGTGAATCTTCTCAAGCCATAACTGACTCTCCTCCAAAAGAGTCCGGATGAAGTGGTACCTGAGCTGAATGTGCTTTGTCCTTGAATGAAAAGTAGAGTTTTTCGCAAGATGAATGGCACTCTAGCTGTCAGTATACAATGGGAGATCCTCCTATGTCTGACCTAATTCCTCCAAAAAACATTGTAACCAAATCATCTCCTTGTTGGCTTCTGTAGTAGCAACATACTCAACTTCAGTGGTTGAAAGTGCAACAACCTTTTGCAGCCTAGGAATCCAACTGACTATAGTTCCCCCTATAGTAAAAACATACCCTATAGTACTCCTCTTTGAATCAATATCACCTGCCAGATTAGAGTCAACAAATCCACTCAGAGCAGCATTAGATCCTTTGAAACATAATGCCTTCATAGTAGTTCCTTTCAAATACTGAAGAATCCATTTCACAGCATTCCAATGTTCCATACCCGGATTACTCATAAACCTGCTCACAACTCCCACTACATGTGCAATATCTGGCCTTGTGCATACCATTGCATACATAAGACTGCCAACAGCTGATGAATACGAGATGTTAGACATTTTATTTACCTCTTCCTGTGCCTTTGGGCACATCTCCTTAGTCAATTTGAAATGACTAGCCAAAGGTGTACTAACTGCTTTTGCATCCTACATGTTAAATCTTTTCAACACTTTCTTTATATACTCACTTTGGGACAAATTCAAGGTTCTATTTTTCATGTCCCGTGTAATCCTCATACCGAGAATTTGCTTAGCTGCACCCAAATCCTTCACTGGCTAATTTCTGTTTAAGATCATTTATATGTTGCATGTTAGACCCAGCAACAAGCATGTCATCAACGTAAAGCAACAAGATAATTGTTATCTAAAATTTCATTACCCATGTAATTTTAGCCAAAGGATGCATATTTATCAAATGATTGCATTTACAAAAGGTCCATTGCAGTGTTTAAAAAGGAAAAAAGGCATATTTTTCATTTGTATTGAACAATGATAGATTACAAATTGAGTTCATGCATCTGAAGCATATTTATATACACGGAGTTTCTTAAAACCTCACACAAGCCGTGAGCTTAGCATTTCTATTTTTCCTACATATCCAAAACAGAAAAGGATAGAATCAAATAGTGAGTGTGAGGATAACCAGTCATTGCCTTGGGTTGCTTTGACTGGTTATTGGCTGCCCCGTTGCCCTTATGACTGTTTTCTCGATCTTCAGACTCTGAAAAACCCCTACTTTCCTACACAAAAGAGAAGAGGTGTTAGATCCAACAGATCTAAGCAATGAAAGATTATCCTACAACGTATCATTTATCATAGCCTATCATATTTCTGTTTTGAAAGGGCGGGAAAGATAAAGACACAAATCACTACTTCAGGAGAAAGAAATGTTTATGCTAATGTGTTTGTTTCATGTGCAGATAATTAGTTACTCTAATTGGCATGTGCCCCTGACCGAGGCTCCCTTCGGGTATGAGCCCGACATACCTTTTAGAGTAACTAATCTCAGAATGTCAAAGTGGAATGATGAAGAAACCAACTGAAGTATCAAAGGGACATGTTTGTTTTAAATATGAAACCTTTTACTTTACTATTCATGATATGCATAAAAAGAAAATATTAATGAATAAACTATTTTAAGGGACATATTATTTCAATGTGAAACCTTACAGTATTTAAAAGGGTCAATACCACATCGTGAAGATAAACAATTCAATGCAACAAGTTGGTAAAGAAATAGAGTATCTGAGTTTTAAATGCATGTTCAAACAGTGAACTTCAATGAAATCAGAATCAACTGGTAATGAAATGAGTGTCACGAGCCCGTGCTCGAACTTCATTTCTACATAAGATCAATCCCAGCATGTGCCAAAGTCAGAAATTTAATAAGGATAAAGTACAATCTCATCCAAAAATAGAGCCTCCTCATTTTGAGACTCCCCTAATTGGACAAGGCAATTCAGCTATGTCTTCAAAAAGATATTATGAGGCAATTGATCTGTATACATTGGCCATATCATTGTCTGGAGATAATGCTGTATATTATTGTAACAGGGCAGCCGCTCATACTCAGGTTGGCAAATATATTGAAGCTATAGAAGACTGTAACAAATCTATTCAGCTAGACCCATGCTACAGTAAAGCTTATAGCCGTTTAGGCTTGGTCTATTATGCACAGGGAAAATATCATGATGCTATACAGAAAGGTTTTGAGAAAGCTTTGGAATTGGATCCACACAACACTTCTATCAAAGAGAATATTCGAACAGAAAATGACTATAATACGAGGGACTTCAAGATGGCTAAAGATACACATACTTTCCTTTTAAAGTGCTTACATCCGGCTAAATAACAATTACCTCACAAAAGAGGTCCCTACGAGTCTTTCAACTATCAAAGGTCTCCAAATCCTGGACCTTTCTAATAATGATCTCTCGGGCAATGTTCCATTAATTGGATCTTTCTCTTCGTTCACTCCTATCAGGTAAATGTTTGGAAAATAGCACAGTGGTTTTACTCCATAGATATGAGAAGGATCCCTTGCTGTTTGCTAAGATGATTTGGCACAGTTCAATATCTTATGTATATAAGAAGTGAGCCTTTGAGATTAATTATGCTTGATTTGAGGTCAAATCAAACAAGGGACACCTTAACAAGCTTTGCTCATATTCCTAATAGGAATTATGGTTGGTTTTCACAGTTTACTAATAATACAAAACTTTGTGGTCTGGTGGTTGGAGTGTGATGTGATAATGGGTCATCATATTCTCCTCCACCATTTGTGTCACCCCCACCAGAAAAGAAAAGGAACAAAATTTGTCCAAAAGTCATTGCTGGAGGGGCATCTGCAGGTGCTGCTCTCTTGTGTGTTGTTGCTGTGATTGGATTTGCACAATGGCATCAGCATAAGTCACATGATCGCTTTTTTGATGTTCCTAGTGAGGAGAATCCAAAAATTCACTTGGGGCAGCTTAAGAGATTTTCATTAAGGGAATTACAGGTTGCTTCTGATGATTTTAGCAGTAAGAACATACTAGGAAGTGGTGGATTTGGAAAGGTGTACAAAGGACGCCTTTCCAACGGTTGCCTAGTGGCTATAAAACGTTTGAAGGAAGGACGCACTCCAGGTGGAGAGTTGCAATTTCAGACAGAAATGGAGATGATTAGCAGGGCAGTGCATAGGAATCTCCTTCGGCTACTTGGTTTCTGCATGACTCTTACTGAACGCCTGCTTGTTTATCCCTTCATGGAAAATGGAAGTGTTGCATCATGCATTCAAGGGAACAAGGAAAACGAGGCAACACTTGACTGGACTACGCGTTGGCACATTGCATTGGGTTCTGCAAGAGGTCTTTCTTACTTACACGAGCAGTGTGATCCTAAGATTATTCACCGAGATGTTAAAGCTGCTAATATCTTACTAGATAAAGACTTTGAGGCAGTGGTGGGAGATTTTGGGCTAGCAAAATTTATGGATTACAAGGATACTCATGTTACAACAGTTCTTCGTGGCACGATTGGCCACATAGCACCTGAGTACATTTCTACTGGAAAATCTTCAGAGAAGACAGATGTATATGGATATGGAATTATGTTGCTGGAACTTATCACTGGACAAAGAGCCTTTGATCTTGCACGTCTAGCAGATAATGATGATGTTATGTTGTTGGACTGGGTTAAAGCCAAGCTCGCAAATGAAAGAATTGATTTGTTGGTCAGTCCTGATCTCAAGAACAACTATATTGAAGAAGATGGTACGACCATATCAAATAGAAAGCTGAGTCCTAAAATAAAGCAATGTCTTTGTTGTAAGATTCGTAAAACACCTGAATGTTGTATTAAGAGTTGTACTCAGCAGATTCGCTATTGAACAATCAATTTTAGGCACCATCTTTGGTGGATAGAAATGATTTTCATATCTAAAAAAAAAAAAAAAAATTATCCTGTTACCGACAACACAAATACAAGCTAATGTTGCAAATTAAGAAAGAGATTGAGAGGGGTGTAGAACCTGAGAAACCGTCATATGTGAAACAAGAAGATTGGGATGCATTTGTTGCAAAAACAAAAGATGAAGAGTTTGCAAAAATCAGTAATAAAAATAAAGCAAAAAGGAGTCATTTTCATACCTGTAGAAAACACAATTTGCATTTGAAGAGAAGACTCAGAAAGCCCAGCACCCTTCGTCAATGGCGGGACCAAACCCTCGTGAAAAAATCAGAATATCAATGGCGGCACCAAACCCTCGAGAACCTTCTTTGTTATTTGCATTTTGCAAAATGAGAAGAATATGATAGAGTGCAAAACTTTTAGGGTAACAAAAAACCCTTTGTCATTTTGTATATTCTCCCTCAAGTCCGCTGGGCTTATGAAATATGCAATATAATAAAAATCAAACATATTCGATAAAATAGATGTTTATCAATATGTCAAATATGTTTTATTTCTATTATATTTTTGTTTTCCTTCTTGGTTAAAAGCTGGTATTTCTTTGTAAAAGGTATTTAATTACAATGCAATTATAAATTGTAATTGAATATTATTATTCGAAATGTAAAAGGTGTATCCATATGCAAGAAGGAGACTAAGTCTTTTGACTTAGTTTTGAAGGATGAGTTAATTCAGGAGAGATAAGGCTCTTATTGAAGAAGTCTTTTCAGTTTGGAGACGTAAGGAGAGCATATAGGATCATGCATAACCACTTGGGAAATATTTAAAAGGAGTTGAGATAATTTTGGAGACAAGAACGTTTTTATAGGAACATGAGGTTGTTTGAAACCAAATGGAGTAAATCTAGGGAGGTTGGAGCACTTTTAGGTAAAGGGTCGAAGTTGGACTTTTTCACCATTTTGGGGAGCTTTTATTACTTGGTTAAGCTTTTTGGGGCTGTTTCTAGTGATCTTTTGGGTTGGTTATTCATTAAAGAAGACTTTTCCATGTTTGTAGCCCTCTTTGGTGTCTTCTAGACTCCTCTTTTTGAGGCACTTTTCTTGCATCCGACCCAATCAGTTGGGGTTTTTGTACTTAATGCCTGGAGACTTCATTTGGGAGGGAGTTCAGATTTATGCAAGAATAGTGTTTTCAGAGACATTTTTCTTGTCCTTAGCATTTCTTTTGCACAGATTCTGTAACTCAGATTTGGAGATATAATATATGAAACAACATCTTTTGGAGCGATTTTCTATGGAATCAAACCTTGTTATCCTTCCAAATTTTTGTGTACAAGCATGATTGATGAAGCTAAATTTGTGAGTTATATTACTCCTTGTTTACTTGTCTCAGTCAGTACCTTAATATAGGAATGTATGTATGTTTGCAGGTCATAGTATGTGTTTTAAAGTTCAAATTTTTTGAGTGAAACATTATTATTTCCTCATTGGTTCGTCTCAAGACCTTATTATGAAATACTTATGCAAACTTATAACAGGAAAGAAGTGTTTATCAATTAAAGTAGAATATTGCAGACTGAGATCAGTTTTTTTTATTATTTATCTCTCACATTTTGGTGTATCACTAGGTTCTAGTTAATTTTAGTTCAGTTTTAAGTACCATTTCTGTAATTTCTTATCCTTTACCCTGCAAAGTTAGTCCAATATTAGAGAGTATCAGGTGATTATCCAATAGGAACCGGCCTAGGAATTGGAGGTTTCATTTCAAGTTGCGCATTGCCCACATGCAGAAGTGAATCCCATGTTAGGCCAGATTGCTAAACTTATAGTTTAGTAGGGTGCAAATTTGTGCCTTAACAATAATATAACTGCCATTATCCAATCTCTTAAAATATACACAATGATCAGAATGACATCTATGATAACCGTGTTCAGCCATGAAACTATCAAACTTTAAATACCATTGTCGAGGTACTTGCTTTAGGCCATACAAACTTTTCTTCAACCTGGACACCAAGTTCTCCTTACCTTTGACCTCATATCCCTGTGGTTGCAACATGTAAATTTCCTCCTCCAAATGTCCATGGAGAAAAGTTGTTTTGACATCTAATTGTTCAAGATGTAAATCATCTACAGCCACAAGACTAAGTATGGTTCTAAATGAAGTCATTTTTACAACTGGAGAAAATATTTCATCATAATCTATACCCTTTTTCTATGCAAAACCTTTTACCACAAGTCTGGCCTTATATCTTTTCTGACCTCCTTCCTCCTCCTTCAGCCTATAAACCCATTTTTTAGGCAAAACTCTTTTTTCTGTAGGTAGAGGGACTAAGTCCCAAGTCTTATTTTTCATCAAGGAGTCCATCTCCTCTTTCATGCCTAGCTCCCACTATTGTTTGGCATCCACCTGCATTGCTTCTTCATATTCTTCTGGTTCACCAAAATCAGTTAATAAAATAGAATACAAAGAAGGAGAAAATATTTCAAGGGGTCTACTTGACCTCATAGAACATCTAACACTTGCAGGAGTTTGTGGGACAATCTGTTGTTGTTGAGCATCAGGTACCTGTGGCATTTCATTTTCAGGAATCTCATCCAACACCACATATTCTTGTTTGTCCTGTTCATGCTTCTTTTCCTGCATTTGTTCTTTATACATAACCTTCTCATTGAATATAACATCTCTACTTCTAATTATTTTCTTATTTTCAAAATCCTATAACCGATAGCCATATTCATCTATCCCATATCCAATGAAGGTACATTTCTGAGATTTAGCATCAAGCTTGGTTTTGTTTTCTTTATCAACATGGACAAAAGCTTCACAACCAAAGGTTTTCAGAAAAGAATAATTTACCTTTTTACCAGTCCATGCCTCCTCTAGAATACCACCATCCAAAGGGGTTGAAGTTCCTCTATTTATCAAATAGACAGCAGTATGTACAACATCTGCCCAAAAATGTAAGGGCAATCCAACATGCAATCTCATGCTCCTTGCGCATTCCATGATAGTCCTATTCATTCTCTCTGACACACCATTTTCCTGTGGAGTTCCTGGAACTGTCTTTTGCTTTCGAATCCCATTTAAGGAGCAGTAATATTCAAGTGTTTTGTAGCAATACTCACCTCCATTATCCGATCTAAGACACTTCAACTTTTTTCCTGTCTCATTCTCAACCAAAGCTTTCCATTTCTTAATAGTTTCAAAAACATCTAATTTTTGTTTTAGGAAATATACCCATGTTTTTCTAGTTGAGTCATCAATAAAAATAACATAATAACAAGAGCCACCAAGAGATGATACCTGAGGCAGTCCCCATACATCTGAATGCACAAGCTCTAACTTCTCACTCTTCTTCTCTTTCCCAACCTTGAGAAATCTGACTCTTTTCTATTTACCATAAACATAGTTTTCACAAAACTCTAAATCAATCTTCTTTAGTCCTAGCAATAGATTTTTGGAGTGAAGGATTTTCATCCCTTTCTCACTCATGTGCCCAATCCTATGGTGCCACATTATCGAATATGTTCTTGCAACATCTATTATTGTTGTCCCTGCAATAAATTTATCTGTAGCAGCTAGGGTAGAGTAAGTGTTACCAGTACACAGATATAATGTGCCTACCTTCATACCTTTAGCTACTACTAATGATCCTTTAGTGACCTTCCAGATATTGTCTGAGAAGGTAACTATGCAACCTTCACTACCTAGTTGCCCTGTAGAAATTAAATTTCTTCTTAAATTAGGAACATGTCTTACCTCCTGCAGAAACCAGTCATTTCCATTCTGCAACTTGATCTTTATCTTTCCTTTTCCAACAATTTTATAGGGCTCATCATCACCCAAATATACCTATCCAAAATCACCTTGAACATAATCTAGAAAATATTTTCTATGGGGTGTAGCATGAAATGAAGCCCCAGAATCTATTACCCAGGAATCATTAACATTATCCAAACATAAGATTAAAGCATCTTGTAAAGTATTTCTTGCAATATTAGCTTCCTTATTGTCATTTTCATTTTTATCTCCTTTGTTTTTCTGAGACCAATAGTCTTTCTTTAGATGACCAGGCTTTCCACAGTACTAGCAATATTTCTTTCCTCTAGATTGAGAGCGTCCTTTCTTTGACTTCCCTCGTGACTTCTCATTCCCAGGGCCTTTTCCTCTTTCCTTTGATCTTCTTCTGTTCTCCACATTCAAAACACTACTTGATGATGTTGGAGTCTCACCTGTGCTTTTCCTTCGCATTTCCTCGCTTAGGATAACACCAACAATATCATCAAATATCAAAGTATTTTTATCAGAGACAGAGTCACTTACAACCATAACTAAGCTATTCTAGCTTTCTGGCAAAGAACATAAAATCAAGAGAGCCCTAACCTCTTCTGCAAAAGTAATTTTTACCGAAGACAATTGACTGGTAATTGTATTAAATTCATTTAAGTGCTCTGCTACAAATCCTCCCTCACTCATTTTCAAATTAAACAAATGCTTCATAAGAAATACCTTATTCAAAGCCAAGGGTTTCTCATACAACTTAGCCAATGTCGCCATCAAATCTATAGTCATTTTTGCTTCTATTATATTGAAAGCTACAGACGGTGCAAGGCATAATCGAATGGATCCCAGTGCCTTTCTATCTAAAATGTCCCACTCTTCATCTAACGTTGTGGTCGCTTTTTTTGCCTTTCCTTCTAATGGCCGCCACAAATCCTTTTGATACAGGTAATCCTCCATCTGCATTTTCCATAACTAATAGTTCTGGTTGTTAAATTTTTAGACCTTGAATTTGGAATCCTCCATTTCTCCCACTCAAATCTGAAAGTCCTGCCAATTTATAGAAAACCTCGCTCTAATACCAATTGTTAGGGTTTCAAGCAAATCCGAAGCAAATATGAACTAACAATTATATGCAGATTTAAATACAAAAGATAAAGGAATAAAACAGGACACAGATAACATAGAGATTTAATGTGGTTCACCCAGAATGGGTTA